>NC_066512.1:6975062-7055062 GCF_024679095.1 Eriocheir sinensis
AGGTGACTTGCCGTCACCTGCCCTCAAATGTCGTCACTTGCCCTCACCTGTTTGCCTGCCTGTGCTGCCTACCTGGGCCTACCTGGGCATCAGTGGTCAGCAACAGATCGGCCAGGCAGAGGGACAGCCAGTCAACCGACCAGCCAGACAGTCAGCCAACCAACCAATCAGCCAGTCAACCAGCCAGCCAGCCAAACAATCAGCCAGTCAGTCAGCCAACCAGTCAGTCATTCAGTCAACCATCCAGCCATCCAGTCGGTCAGTTAGACAGACAGTCAGTTTACCAATCAGCCAGCCAATCAACCCACCAGGCAACCAGTCAACCCACCAGTCAACCAGCCAGCCAGACAGACAGCCAGTCTACCAGTCTCCTCCTCCAAAAGCACTGATTTTTTCGATGTATCTTAGCTTCGTAGCATTCTCAAGCGATCTCGCGTAATCACTTAACACAAATGATGCTGATCGAAGGTTCTGTCATTTGCCCGAGGGTAGTGATTTGGGGATAGGGCACACGTGGTCCGTCTGCTCACTCTGCTGGGGAGGTGACCACCAGCGGGTTTGCAGAAGACGCACAAGGTGCAGACGACGCTATTTCGTGACGTCACTGCAAAACCTCTATAGTATTATAGTCTGTTTCATTCCGTCTGGCCACTCACGAACGTAGATGTGGCATCTGCGCATTATGAGTTCGTGATTGTGTGAAGATCAGCTTTATATTTTCAGTGATATATTTAAATGTTTGTGTATACAAAAAAAACCTCAAGCCATCGTATATGAACCGCACACAGAAGATTTCTCATCGATAATTACCATACAAGCACACGCAGGAACAACTTGTTTAACAAACAGTATAGTCTGATCATACTCGAATGATCTATAGCATTTCAGATACGCATATTTCATCTCATTCAGGTATATCAATCAATGGGGGCATACGCCGGGAGCGCGTCGCCTCGCCCACCCTACGACGCCAAGCCCGGGGGTTCCTCCGGGCGAGTCTCCATGCAGGCCCCCTTCCCAACCCGAGTACCTCCCGGCAGGATCTATCGACTTGCTCCATCCACGAACTCCGTGGGCGTCCCCTTGGCGTCCTCCACTCAGGATTGTCTCTTACAGAGACAACCCGATGAGTAGGATCAGCTTCCGGAAAACGTGCCACGTGCCCGTATAGCCGGAGTTGGCGTTGACGGACTATGGATGTAATATATGTCGAATCAGTCTCACGGAGTAGTCTCCGGTTTGACACAAAGTCATTCCAGCGATATCCCATGATTCTGCGTAGACACTTATTACCAAAGGCATCAATCCGCCTCTCCAAGTCCCCATTTAGTGTCCATGTCTCACTACCATAGAGTAAGACAGGGAGCACAAGGGACTTGAAGATCCGGATCTTTGTCCTTTTGCACAGGTATCGACAACGCTATATACTCGTGTTGAGCGAGTCCATAACACCGTGGGCCAGACCAACCCGCCGTAAGACTTCCTGGCCAGACTCACCGTTGTTATGAGCTACGCTACCAAGATACGTGAAACTTTCAGAGATCTCAACGTCCTCGCCACACGCATGAACAGACTATACTGTTTCATCCAGCAAGCCTCCAAACACCTGTACCTTGGTCTTGGCCCAGGAGACCTGGAGTCCCAAGGGCTTCGCCTCCTCGTGCTGCTGCCGTGCAGTGCCTCAAGAGCCATCACGAAGACCTCCAGCGACTCCGCCAGGATTACTGCATCATCAGCAAAAACAAGGTCAGTGACCCTGGTATTGCCAATGGATGCTCCGCAATGACTCTGGTCCACAACTCTATATAGGCAACATAAATTAAGTGACATATGACTCTGCAAGTGTCTACACATAAGGAATTTTGACGTGTTGCATGTAAATAACTTAGGTAGCTTAATATTCGAAATAGCCTAGCATCGCATTTAATAGTCATACTTTCGTGTTATTTATGTTATTAATCGTTATTTACAAGCAATACATTATTAAGATATCCTTTATTTGCACTTGTAGAGCCAGATATCTTTTAATAAACCTGAAATGAGCTATCAATCAAAGAATTTGAAAAAACACAGATCGTTCGAGCATGATGTGACTATGTTATTTGATACAATCTTGTCTTTTCGCGTGCTTGTATGTTAGATTATCAATGCAAACGACAGTTATTTTTTGTATACATAAATATTCAAATATATTATTGCAAAATAAGCTTGAATGTCTATCACAACAGTTGATTTTCACGCATACACGAACCAGAAATGCGCAGGTGCCACATCCATCAAAATTCCCGCTTTGTTGGTGCCAGACGGAATGAAACTGACTATAGTTTTAGTGACAATAGTAGTAGCATTAACTGTTGTTCCTGTTCTTGTTGTTGTTGTTGGTGGTGGTGGAGCTATTATTGTTTTCATCAATATAATCCTCTGACTTTTTTTTCGAAAGCATCCATTCCTTTCACACACACACACACACACACACACACACACACACGGTGATTGAAAGTTATTCGTCCGGCGATTATCCTTTGCGAGTTTTTCCAAGAAGGGACACGGACAGACGTTTTGCTTCACCCTCCTCCCCACTCTTTCCCTGCCTCCTATCCTTCCTCCCCCCCTATCTATCTCCTTCCCTCCCTTTCTACCTCTCATTTCCCCATCACAGCTTTCCCAGGACCCTACACATCTTTTTCCTCTGCAACCCACTTTTTTTTCTTTTTCTGGATATCTTTTTCTCCATTTATTCCTCCATCTTTTCATACTCATACTTTCTCCGCTTCCTTTCTTTGCATGTCATTTCATTCGCTTTCCCTCCATCACATCCATTTAAGTTTCCTTAATTCATCTTTCTCTTCTTATTTTATTTCCTTTTATCATACTCCTTCCCTTCTTTATTTTATTTTTAATTTTTCCCTACTTCATCTTCCTCCTTTATGTTTTCTTTTCTGCTTCTCGTTCTGCTTATCTCTCTCTCTTTCTTGATTCTTCTCGTTACTTTTCTTCATATCTTCATCTCTATTCATATTTCCTCGCATTCGTCTTTTTTTATACATTCCCTTTCCCTTCCGTTTTTCCTTTCTATTGTTCTCATTCTGTTTATCTTCAACTCACTATATTCGTCTCCTTCACTCTGCATTGTTTCATTTTTACTTCATCTGTTTTCTTTCTTTCACAGCCATTTCCGTTCCTTCGTTTCTTTTCATCTCTCCTCAATTTCCTATAACGTAACCATCTATCACCGTTTCTTATCTCTTTCACCTTTTCTTCATCTTCTTCTCCTTAACCCTAATTCATTCGCCCCTTCCTAAACCCACACCTTTTTATTCATTGCACTTAATCTCTCTTCTCTATGATTGAATCTACTCCATTATTTTCCTTCCTCTCTCTTAATCGTCTTCCTCACCTTCCTTCCCATTTGGCCCCACCTCTTTCGTTCACTTTACTCTCCCTTTTCCCTTCACAAAACTCAGTACAAGTGACCCGGCTGAAGGGGAGTAGGAAAAGCCATCTGCTTCCCTCCCTTTTTCACTTTCTCTACCACTCAATCTATTACCAGGTGGGCGATGGGGCACTATTTGTTTGCTATGCGTGCCTAAACGTGTGGAGAGAGAGAGAGAGAGAGAGAGAGAGAGAGAGAGAGAGAGAGAGAGAGAGAGAGAGAGAGAGAGAGAGAGAGAGAGAGAGAGAGAGAGAGAGAGAGAGAGAAATGAAATGGGGGAGAAGAAAGAGACGGAGAAAGGGAAGGGAGAGCAACAAGTAGGACAGAACACCCATAAAAAGACTGCGCAATTAGTCTCTGTGTATTGGTCCTTGTGAGAAGAGTGTACACTACCTGGGTGGTGTGTGTGTGTGTGTGTGTGTGTGTGTACCTAGGGTGAAGGAAGGCAGGTGTGCTAGCAGGGAGAGGGTCAGGGGTCAGAGGCTAGGTCATGACACAACCAAGTCCCCCCGTTGCTTTATACGATCAGGGAATGTTTCTTTTTTTCTCCTTTTGGCAGGAAAGTGTGGATAGTGGAGGCGAGGGAGGGTACTCTGGAGAGGGAGGGGATGATGTGTGTGTGTGTGTGTGTGTGTGTGTGTGTGTGTGTGTGTGTGTGTGTGTGTGTGTGTCGCTGTGGAGGCGTGGATGCTTTGAGGCTGTGTGGATGTGTGTGTGAAGTATCGTAGGATGATGTAGGTAGAGGGGTGTGTATGGAGTAAAGAGGAATGGGTGTAGATGCGTGACGGTGTGTGGATGTGTGAGGGTGCATGGATATGGATATAGTGTGTTGGATGGTGGGAGGAGAGAAGGGTTTGGTATGGGTAATGTGTTGTGTGGATAAGTAAGAATGTGAGGGTGTGGATGTATGAAGATAAATATGTCGGGATGTGGTGTAGAGGATGAAGTGGTTAAAGTAGTGCGTATAGTAGATGTTATGAGTGTAGCGTTGTGTAGGTGTGGGTGTGTGACAGAGGAAGGATGTTTGAGGGGTGCGGACGTGTGTGGAGGAAAGGAAAGGTATATGGTATGAGATGTGGCTTTGTGTGGGTGAGGATGTGTAGCAGTTTGGTGTGGGTAGAGGTGTGTCTGTGTGTGTGGCAAGTGTATTATGGTGGATGACAGGTGTAATGCTATATTCTGGGTGATTGAGGTTATGTGGATATGATGGGTGTGAGACTATGGATGTTATGTTGAGGATGGTGTGGTTTCGGGTGGTTAATAAATGAGGTGTGGTGGATGATATGTGTGTGGTGTGCCGCTGTGTTGGTGTGGGTGTGGTGGAGGAATGGTGAAGGAAAATTTATGAGGTTAAATTATATATATTTGTAGTTAAGATTAGTATGGGTGAGTTTGACTATAAGGTGTTGAGTGGAAGCGTGGATGGGAGTGTTCGTTGGGTGGATGAATTGTGGGTATCATGGTATGCAAGGAGAGTTTTCGCTTAGCTGTAAATGACGATGAAGGTGGAATGTTGATATCAAGTGTGGTAAAGTGGAGGGAGGCACATACGAGCGTGGATATGAAACCGCGGATAAATGTATGTGATAAGGAGAGGGAATATGGATGAGGGTGTGGATAAGAAGTGGATACAAATGCAGAGCGGAGATAGTGTTAAAGCGAGTGTGTGGTGGAGTGCGTGGTTGTAGGTGTGGATGTGGGTGTAAGTGTGGTATACATAAGTGTGGAGGTGGCTGCAAGGAGTTGAGGAGGTGTGGATGAGGAGTCTTCGCGGATGGGTATTTACGGTCTAACAAGCGTATAACTCACTCTTTATGATCAGTCTCAAGGATATCTTTCACTTTTACTCGGTGCATTGTCGGTAATATTTTTTTTTCTCTCTCTCCTTTCCTGAGTCTGGAGGTGCAAATTTAGGAAAGGGAAAGGTGGTGGGTTTATCTGTCCATTGTATATGTGTGTGTGTGTGTGTGTGTGTGTGTGTGAGGGTGGGTTTTTAAGGCCTTGAGATCTTCTCCGCTCACTCACTCTTGCAGGGAACTAACACACTTGAAGGGCATTTTCCTCCTTCACGTACAAGAGAAACGTCAGCGTCGCGCCCCAAACTTGGCTTTAGTAACGGGCTGGAGATATTTCTTGGCGAGGCGGAGTGAGGGGAATAATAGCTTTTGAAGAGATAAATGCGTTTTGCAAGGAACACATTCATCGGATTTGGTCCCTCTCACCCTCTCCCTCCATCTCACTTCTTCACACTCTCCACTTAATGCTTCTTCTGCCCTCCCGCTGGGCCGGGGTCTCCATAGGTGGCCTCTTGTCCCGTCCCCTGACTCATATCTGGTCCTGGTTCGAGCGGTGCAGGGGACGACTATTGTTTCTTAGGGTTGTTGAAGTTGGGAACAAGGGGTCAGGGGGGCCACAGGTCAAGGAATACTGCACGGGGTCGCCCTCCCAGCCATGGTGTAGGTGATTAAAGACCTGGTCTCCAGCTACCTCCCTGGCCATTGTGCCTCGCCGACAGCCTTTCTGTCCCCAAACAAAGCCCGGGGGCCGGGAGTCGCACAGGGGCAGGTAGGGACAAAGGTGGAGGCTGCTGCTGCCATCGCAGCGCGAGAACAGTGGGCGTGGAAGCGTTAGTGAGGCAGCGATGCCAACTCTGAACCCGGGTGGCCCAGACTGGGAATTATCAAGTTAAGCTCATTATGAGAGGAGAGGAGAGGTACACACGCCCACGCCTCGCCTAACGCGGCCATCTGACGGCTCGCTGATTGCTCACCGCCCTGCGTCCACGCCCGCCCTGCTGTACCCACTCGTAAAGATAAAATGGCGCTGTGCCCTCTGACAGACGCGGGGCTGGAAGAACATTTCGATAACATAAAAGTCGTCGAACAAAGAAAGAACAAGTGTTGTAGTGTGGCCAGGCTCTGCGTGTTTGCGTGCGTTGTCCCGCGGGAAGGATCCCCTGGCCATACGCTGCCGCCTTTAATCAGGCTTTAACCAGCTCATGTTGATTGTTTTTTGTTTCGCATGATAAACGGCTGAAAAAGCTCGCCGGACCATGACTGTAATGACCAGTAATTGATGTAATTGCCTGGGCGGTGACGGTCATGCGGGAAAACCATCACATTCACCACCCGACACCCGAGCGATTATTGCCGGCGAGATAAGCCGCCGCCGCAGTTTCGGGTTGTCGAGGCGTAGGGGTGGGCCTCTTCCAGGATCACCGCCGACCCTCGCGTCTCGCCACACACAGTAGCAGGCTGGGACGACCACTTTAGCGAGTCACCCGTGTATACACTTAACCCTGAGGCCTCGCCCTCACCTTTCCCTCACATCTTCCACCTCATGTGTCTCATCACGACGCCGCCGTCCCGTCCAGCCGGCTGTACCTTGGCTAACGAGGAGGGTATGTGTGTGTGTGTGTGTGTGTGTGTGTGTGTGTGTGTGTGTGTGTGTGTGTGTATGGTCAATAAATTTACTTAAGAACTAACTAACCAGCTAACTCGCTAGCTAACTAATAAACTAACAAACTAACTACTACGATATAATGTATATATGTATGTATGTATGTATTTATGTATATATGTGTGTGTGTATGGATACATGTATGTATATATGTATACGTTTGAGTAAGTATGTATAGATGTATGTATGTCTCTTCATATATGTCTGCTTCCCAGGGCCTGCATGTGTAATTACGATGGCTCATAATTACCCCGGCTGTTTATGGCTTATGAGGTAACCTGTCCCCGTAACTCAGACTCAGACCTAATCTCTGAGCTGTAGCCTCTCGGAAGGGTGATGGATACCGATCGTGCTGCGGAGGGAGAGGCGAAGCTAACAGTGTCGTGCTGATTTGATGTTTCGGGGTATTGGAGCCACGCAGCGATGAGGTGAGACCGCGTGCCTGACCTCAGCGAATTAACCCAGTGGAGGAGGTGTTGGTGATGATGGTGAAGATGGTGATAGGGTGCGAGCGGGGGAGTTTGGTTATTTGGCATTCCTAGTTTATATCTTGATGGGTGGGTTCAGTGTGTGTGTGTGTGTGTGTTTGAGAGAGAGAGAGAGAGAGAGAGAGAGAGAGAGAGAGAGAGAGAGAGAGAGAGAGAGAGAGAGAGAGAATACGAGTCTAAGGGTTAAATGGGAGGTGAGAGAGAGAAAAAAAAGATAATAGAAAAATCGTGAGGGGCTGGTGAGGGAAGGAAAGGTAAGATAAAGGTTAAGAAGCCCGAAAACGAGCCCAACATTTACCTGACGAAGGGGACACGTGCGAGCAGGTCAAATCAGCAAGTGAAGGTAGCGAAAGAGGTAAAGGTGACTTGCGGAGGAGGCATACTTGTCGAGACCAGGTAGTGGCGGTGAAGCGATGGGTGGGGAGAGAAAGGCAGGGTGTGGAAAAGGTAATGGGGATGCGAAGGTGAAGGGGCAGGTGGAAGGGGAATAAGATGACGCGTCGGAATGAGGAGTGAAGGGGAGGGATTAGAGAGAGAGAGAGAGAGAGAGAGAGAGAGAGAGAGAGAGAGAGAGAGAGAGAGAGAGAGAGAGAGAGAGAGAGAGAGGAAAAGATTGAAGGGTAGATGGAAGGGAAAATAATTATAAGGCATGATGAGAAATAGGTAATAGGGCACGACGGGGAATCAAACGAGGCAAGGGTTGGAATGCGCAGCGATGTTGAGGCAGAGAAAAACTGAATTTGGGACGCAGAGAGAGCGAGGGGCAGGGGAGCGGCATATACAAGGTATGATGAAGGGGGAGTAACAACTGATTCATTGGAAGGCGGAAAATGTGTGCGTGGGGGAAGCAAATAGTGATGGAGTGGTGGAAACGGCAATGTAAAGGAAAGCAAATTAAGGGGTAGGGAGGCGGCAGAGACGAGGTTTAAATAAAGCGGAGTAGCATCGGTTTAATGATAAGGCGGCAGATGAGATGCAAACGGGAAGGAAGTGATGGAATGGTGGAAATGATAGTGCGAAGGAGATAGCTAAAGGGCAAGGAGAGGGCAAAGCCGGGGTGAGGTGACGCGGGAGTAGCAACGATTAATGAAAGCCTAAAGGGCAAAAAGTAATGGGGTGGTGGAAGTGGGGCGTGCAGGGTAACGGAGAGAGGTGCAAACTGTGCCAAGATGTCATAGAGGGGTGGGTCAGGGGGGTCTTAGAGTGAAAACACTTATTTCAATCCCCTGTTGTTAGCTGTGGGAAAAGACTAACTTTTCTTTGGCTGTTAAGTGAAAAGAAAATTTCATAATGTAGTTTTAGAATCGCAAATGAACTATTTTGCATCACCTTGTTTGGATTACGGTGTGTTCGAACCACGGTTTGACTCCCTGTTTTTAGTAATGACCATGATCTATGATGTAATGGTGCTTTAATTGATAGATATAGTCAATCAATGAACGCTGAAACTAATAGGTTAAAATAACTTGCTGGTTTACATCGTTTCTATATCCTATCGCTCATATTACCTGTTCACCCCATTTTGAGATCAATTCCTTCAAAATACCGAATCCCGTTGAATAGGTCTTTCTAAATCCACATCCAATACATTAACCTTCTCTGTAAGTAACAGTATGGCGCAAAAAAAGCCAGTAAAAAGGTAATAAGAAGTGAAGTCTGTGAAATTCACTGGAGTAAAAAAAAATAAAACTGCAGTTGCCTCTTGAGTTTGTAATAATCGCAGATATTGATAAGGTCACGTATCCCTCACACTACAGGTGACACTGAGAATGTAGAAACGTGATGACTGACTCGCTCCGTAGATTACATTAAAGACGGAGGAGATTGGTGGCTCACGAAGTATAAATATCAAGGTGAGAGGTCTTTACTCTCTGAGTCATGGGGTCAAGGCATCAATCATTAGATGATATTTGTAGATTTCCCAGCGATTTTTTCTCTGTTCGAAAATTTTCCAAGGTGATGTATCATACTTCATGGGGAAAAAAATCTTTAAACTAATGAATGTTGATGGGAAGTGAGCGAAATAGCCGCATTTTTCCTCCTCGTAATGTCACCTTAAAAAATCTCTCTCTCTCTCTCTCTCTCTCTCTCTCTCTCTCTCTCTCTCTCTCTCTCTCTCTCTCTCTCTCTCTCTCTCTCTCTCTCTCTCTCTCTCTCTCTCTCTCTCTCTCTCTCTCTCTCTCTCTCTCTCTCTCACTCACACACACACACACACACACACACAAAGACCATCCAACTATTAAAGATGCACTTCATTATTCATGCGAACAAAATATTCCAGTTAGCAGTCATTCGTTATCCTGACTCCTTGACTAATTTACATTAACCTTCCGGAATAAGGTACGTATTGCCATAAAAGATCAGGATAACCGTGGAAAAGTGGTACTTCGTCAAACAGATCTTGATTTTGGCATCACCCGCTGAAAAAGGGAAGAGGTTGCCATCACACCGTGCATCTAATTTCCGTTTAAAGCTAAAAAGGATGTTGTCTTATCCTGTAGATTATTTTCGAGGATAAAATTAGTGAGTGGCTGCCTTGTGTAGCCGTATGTATTACTGAGGTGAAATAGGATGCCATCTTATCCCATAAATTAACATGGAAGTTAAGAAGGTTCCTGTCTTACCCTATAGATTACATTAGAGGTGAGAATAATTGTTGCCTCAGGTTGCAAATCATATCAAAGGTGAGATAAGTTGACGCCTTACTTGTAGATCATATTCTCTGATCAAATTAAAGGTGAGAAAGGTTGCTGCCTCATTACATGTAACCTCGACGATCATGAGTGCGAGTGAGCGGCCAGGCGAGTACATGACAAGCTGTCGCGCCCCCTGGAGAGTGGCTGTGTTAAGGGAGGGAGGCAGGTGCACAGAGGGAGAAGAATGGGATTTGAAAGGGAAGCGAGGAAGGAGGTAGAGTATGAACGAAGGAAAGAGAAATTAATGCATTTGGAGAGGATGGAAGGGAGAACAGAAAAGGAAGGAGGGAAAGTGTGAAGTTGGAAAAGACGGATAGGCAGCGAGAAGGAGGGATAGTCTGAATTTGGAAAGAAAGGGAAGAGAGGAAGGAAGGAGAGTCCGAAGGAGGAATGAAATGTATTTGGAAAGGAAGGAGAGGAAAGGAGGAAAGGAAGGAGGGAGAGTGAATATGGAAAGGACGGATGGGAAGCGAGGAAGGTGGGAGACTGGAGGAAAGAGGATTGAATGTATTTGGAAAGGATAGAAGGGAGATCAGGAAAGGGATGAAGGAAAGTCTGAAGGAAAGAAGGAGGAATGAATGTATTTGGAAAGGATGAAAAGGAGAATAGAGAAGGAAGGAGGGAGAATCTGAATTTGGAAGGTACGGATGGGCAGCGAGGAAGAAGGGAGTCTGAAGAAAGGAAGGAGGAATGACTGTATTTGGAAAGGATGGAAGGGAGAGGAGGGAGGGAGGGAAAGTCTGAAAGAAAGAAGGATGAATAAACAGATTTTATAAAGTAAGGGAGAGTGATGAGAAGGAAGTAGAGAATGAGAGAAGGGGGGAGGAAGGAAGGGATAGGGAGAAGACACGAGGAAAAAGAAAATAAACTTGAGATATGCCACATACACTCCATTTTCGCTTACTTTCATTCTCTTCCCTTCTTTTCATTCTTTCACTGTACCATCCACCATAAATATCATGTTTGTTTTCCCTTCTTCCACTGTTCTCCTATTCTCTTCTTACTCTTCTTTTTCTTTGCATCTTACATCTTCTTCACATCTTACTCCATTTCCCTTTTATTTTTCTCATAGTCTTCATTCATTTTCACTTCCCCAGATTTTCCCTTCCCATCGTCCCTCTTCTCCTCCTTCAGTTTTACTCTCCTTTATTCTTTTTCCTCACACCCTTCATCCGTGCCTCTCTTTTTCTTTTTTATACACCACTCCTGCCGCCTTTCTCCTTCTTAACCCCCCCCCCCCCCCCCCGCCCTCTCCGCTTTCCTCCCTTCCTCACTCTCTCACTCTCCTCCCTCCGCTCTCAGAAGATAAAATATTAATAAAGGTTATGAGAACACAAAGTTAATTTCCTGGTTAAACTTTATTACCAAACGCATCTGTTCCTCCTCCTGCTGCTTCTCTTCTTCCTTTTCTGCTCCTTCTTCTTCTTCTTCTTCTTCTTCTTCTTCTTCTTTTTCTTTTTCTTTTTTTCTTTTTTGTTCTTCTTCTTCTTCTTCTTCTTCTTCTTCTTCTTCTTCTTCTTTTTTTCTTCTTTTTCTTTTCTTTTCCTATTTCTCTTTTTTCTCCTCTTTCTCTCCCCCTCCTCCTCCACCTTATCTTCGCGGGGCATCACGCGGGGTAGGGTGGGACAGAGCGGGACTGGGCAAAAAGGGGGTGGAGGCGGGCTGAGGGGGCGGAGTAGTGGCAGGCGTGAAGGGGGAAAGGGATTGGGGTGGGGCTAGGTATATACATTCCATCGCAGTGTTCAGGGAAAAAATAAAAATATAACGATTCGATCAAAATGAATAATGAATAAGTAAAAAAATGCGTGAATTATCTCAAGTCTCTCTCTCTCTCTCTCTCTCTCTCTCTCTCTCTCTCTCTCTCTCTCTCTCACACACACACACACACACACACACACACACACAAACAACCATTCTGGTAGTTCAGTGGTTAAAGGTCTTCGCTGCTAGGTTTCGTACTGGCAGGCGGAGGTTCGAGCCCCGCCAAGACTTTTCCGCTGACAAGGAGTGATTACTCACCGCTTAAGCAAGGGAGAGGGGGGGCGATGAAGGTCCCGGCAGTACCAAGAGCTTGCTCGGGTCGGGAGGGTACTTGCCGGTGATGACGAGTCAAACTAGTGATCAGGCCGTGGTGAATTACACACACACACACACACACACACACACACACACTTTATTTATTTTCTTTTTTTTCTTTTTTTTTCATTTTATCTTCTTCTTCTTGCCCTAACCCTACTCACTGTTAATGGGATAATTACGTAAAAACGGAGGAGAAAAATGTGGCATAAAAACAAATCAACATAATTTATCATCTTTTATTAATTGCCTCTACCGTTAATTAGTTTCCTCACTTCGCTTAGTCCTAATTAGAAAAATACCAATACCTGCCTCTATATTTTACATTTCCTGCAGGTGTTAACAATTTATAGTTTGCGAGCACTTGGTTCTTTTTCTTTTCTTATTTCTTCTTCTTCTTCTTCTTCTTCTTCTTATTATTATTATTATTATTTTTTTTTTTTACGTTGTTGCCTATTGCGCCGGTAGGCATCCCCCCATGGGGCCTGATGGTCGGCATAAGGCTTCTTCCAGGAGGGGCCTGATGGTCGGCCCAGCCCGTTCTGGCGCAGGCGAGTGTTTATAGTGGCGCCATCTTGCATTGGCTCATGCTGCCCCCCGGAACTCGTTCTTGATTCGCTTGGACGGCTTCCTCTAGAGTCCGGGTTGATGGGTGGTCTTCAGGACAGCATGTGGGTAGTTTTAAGCCACTCGGCGGTGACTGAAAAATCCGAGTGGTAGCGTGAGGATTCGAACCCGCGTCGTCCATCACGCGGCGAATGTGGGTCCAGTACGCTATCACTTCGGCCACCGCCTACCCTATTATTATTATTATTATTAGTAGTAGTAGTAGTAGTATTCATCCTTTATATTATACAAAGTTGAACCGGATTGCTGTTGTGAATGAGCCTCCTCCTCTGATTTTTTTGGGGGGCATTTATCTCAATCTCATTATATATTTACGTGTTATACAGTATGCCTATGCTGTAGCTATTTACTGTTCCCTTCCCTTCTCCAATGTATATTTTTATTTTCTCTCCTAGTTACTCAGGTGTTATATTTATTGCACGGAGTTAGCAATATAATTAACATAATTTGCTTATTCGCTTGTATATTTACTTATTTATGTATTTATAAAGTATCAACTGTTTGGTATTAAAGAGACAGTAACACACACACACACACACACACACACACACACACACACACGCACACGAAGAGAAAGAAAGAAAAAGAATATGGAATGAATGACTAACAGGAGAAGAAAGAAAAAGATAGAAATGGAGAGAAAGAAAAGTAAAGGAATAAAAGATAGAATAAAAGAACAGAGGAAAGAAAACAAGATAAATGAAGAAAGAAAGAAAGAAAAATATTAAAAGAAAAGAGAGATAAAGAAAATGAAAGAAATCCCGAGCCACACTGTATTCACCTGGACTACCTGTATCATGCTTCCTCCTTCCTCCTCCTCCTCCTCCTCCTCCTCCTCCTCCCCCTTACCGGCATGTCTTAGAAGGATAACAAAAACCCGTCAGTGCCAGAGTGATGAGTTGTGTTCCTCCTCCTCCACCTCTTCCTCCTTTTCTTCCTCTTCCTCCTCCTCCTCCTCTTCCTCCTGGGCGGGGAGATGAAAAGGTCACTCCCAACAGCTCACTCCCCCTCCCCATGTGCTGCTCCTTCTCCTCGTTCTCCCCTTCTACTTCTACTTCTTCTTCTTTTCTTCTTCTTCTTCTTCTTTTCTTCTTTTCTTCTTCTTTTTCTTTTTTTTTCTTTTTCTTCTTCTTCTTCTTCGTCTTTTTCTTCTTCTTTATCTTTCTTTTTCTTCCTTTTCTTTTTCCTCTTTTATTTCCATACTACTACTACTACTACTACTACTACTACTACTATAAATTATACTACTTCTACTTCCTGACCCCTCCTTATCGCTCGCCACCCCACCCTATCTATTCATCTACATAAATCTCTCTCTCTCTCTCTCTCTCTCTCTCTCTCTCTCTCTCTCTCTCTCTCTCTCTCTCTCTCTCTCTCTCTCTTCCTTCATTGTGTCGTTTTTGCACTGTCCACTCATTTTCTTTTCATTTTTTGTCGGCTACTGTCTGATTTTCTTCGTCTTGAAATATAGGACCAGTCTCTGCCTCACTCATTTTCTCACATCACTTTTGACAACTTGCTGCCACTTTTTCATATTTTTCTCCTTTCCAACCGCTTTGTTTTATGGCTTCATTTTATATCCTGTCTCTTTTATTGTAGCTTCTTCCTCAATTTCTCTTTGTCACTTCTCTTTTTTTTCTTCACTCCTTTTACGCGTAGTATGTATTGTCCCCTGCAATAACAACAACGTCCTGTTTTAGTCTGCTTCGAGTGTTTTTTTGTTTTTTTTCAAGAAGTCTCATATTTTTATTTAATTTTCTCTCACCTTAATTTACTTGTCAGTCCTTCGTCCAACCTTCATGCGTTCCTCTACTTCATTATCCTGCAGTATCCCTTTTCTTTCCCTCGTCTTTTTTCCTTTGCTTTTTTTCATTGCAATCATCAGCTCCTTTTCTTCATTAAATTAGCACTTCTTACTTCCCATTCCTCTTCCCTTTCCCCACTCCATTCCGTCTTCCCCGTCCCTTTCGCCTTCTACCTCTTCCCTCTCAAATGTAGGCGCGGTTCATCATCCCATTCCTATAACTTCCTCCTCCTCCTTACCCTCCTTTTTTTCCTCTTTTACTTTCCCATCCCTTTTCCCATTTCCCTCGCCCTTCCCATTCTCCACCTTCCACAATCTGAAAGCTAGGCTCGACTCAGTATTCCATTATTTACCCCTCTTTTTCTTTCTCTTTTCTTTCATACTCCTTCCTCTTCCCCTTTGAATTCCCTTTTCTTCTCTTTTCTTCTCTCGTTTCCTGAGCCTCTCACTGTTTCCTGACCCTCCGTGGTTAAGGTCACGACTCCTGCTAGCTCCTGCTTGCACCCCCACGTTCTCTCACCCGCTTCACACCCGTGTTCTTGTTCACACCCGTGATCTTGTGTTCACACCCGTATTCTTGTGTTCAAACCCGTGTTCTAGTGTTCACACCCGTGATCTTGTGTTAAAACCCGTGTTCTTGTGTTAAAACCCGTGTTCTTGTGTTCACACCATGTTCTTGTGTTAAAACCCGTGTTCTTGTGTTCACACCCGTGTTCTTGTGTTCACACCGTGTTTTTGTGTTCACACCGTGTTCTTGTGTTTACACCGTGTTCTTGTGTTAAAACCCGTGTTCTTGTGTTCACACCCGTGTTCTTGTGTTCACACCCGTGTTCTTGTGTTCACACCGTGTTCTTGTGTTTACACCGTGTTCTTGTGTTTACACCGTGTGCTTGTGTTAAAACCCGTGTTCTTGTGTTCACACCGTGTTCTTGTGTTTACACCGTGTTCTTGTGTTAAAACCCGTGTTCTTGTGTTCACACCCGTGTTCTTGTGTTCACACCGTGTTCTTGTGTTTACACCCGTGTTCTTGTGTTAAAACCCGTGTTCTTGTGTTCACACCCGTGTTCTTGTGTTCACACCCGTGTTCTAGTGTTCACACCCGTGTTCTTGTGTTCACACCCGTGTTCTTGTGTTCACTCCCGTGTTCTTGTGTTCACACCGTGTTCTTGTGTTTACACCCGTGTTCTTGTGTTCACACCGTGTTCTTGTCTTCACACCCGTGTTCTTGTGTTCACACCGTGTTTTTGTGTTTACAGCCGTGTTCTTGTGTTCACTCCCGTGTTCTTGTGTTCACACCGTGTTCTTGTGTTTACACCCGTGTTCTTGTGTTCACACCGTGTTCTTGTGTTCACACCCGTGTTCTTGTGTTCACACCGTGTTCTTGTGTTTACACCCGTGTTCTTGTGTTCACTCCCGTGTTCTTGTGTTCACACCGTGTTCTTGTGTTCACACCCGTGTTCTTGTGTTCACAGCGTGTTCTTGTGTTTACACCCGTGTTCTTGTGTTAAAACCCGTGTTCTTGTGTTCACACCGTGTTCTTGTGTTTACACCGTGTTCTTTGTTCACACCCGTGTTCTTGTGTTCACACCGTGTTCTTGTGTTTACACCGTGTTCTTGTGTTAAAACCCGTGTTCTTGTGTTCAAACCCGTGTTCTTGTGTTCACACCCGTGTTCTAGTGTTCACACCCGTGTTCTTGTGTTCACACCCGTGTTCTTGTGTTCACTCCCGTGTTCTTGTGTTCATACCCGTGTTCTTGTATTCAAATCCGAATTATTGTGTTCACACCCGTGTTCTTCTGTTAAAACCCGTGTTCTTGTGTTCACACCCGTGTTCTTGTGTTCACACCCGTGTTCTTGTGTTCACATCCGTGTTCTTGTGTTCACTCCCGTGTTCTTGTGTTCACACCCGTGTTCTTGTGTTCAAATCCGAATTATTGTGTTCACACCCGTGTTCTTGTGTTAAAACCTGTGTTCTTGTGTTCACACCCGTGTTCTTGTGTTAAAACCCGTGTTCTTGTGTTCACACCCGTGTTCTTGTGTTCACTCCCGTGTTCTTGTGTTTACACCTGTGTTCTTGTGTTCACACCCGTGTTCTTGTGTTCAAACCCGAATTTTTGTGTTCACACCCGTGTTCTTGTGTTCACACCCGTGTTCTTATGTTCAAACCCGAATTCTTGTGCTCACACTCGTGTTCTTGTGTTCACACCCGTGTTCTTGTGTTCACACCCGTGTTCTTGTGTTCAAACCCGTGTTCTTGTGTTCACACCCGTGTTCTTGTGTTCACACCCGTGTTCTTGTGTTCAAACCCGTGTTCTTGTGTTAAAACCCGTGTTCTTGTGTTCACACCCGTGTTCTTATGTTGAAACCCGTGTTCTTGTGTTAAGACCCGTGTTCTTGTGTTAAAACCCGTGTTTTTGTGTTCACACCCGTGTTCTTGTGTTCACACCCGTGTTCTTGTGTTCAAACCCGTGTTCCTGTGTCAAAACCCGTGTTCTTGTGTTCACACCCGTGTTCTTGTGTTAAAACCAGTGTTCTTGTGTTCAAACCCGTGTTCTTGTGTGCTAACTTCGTCGTGACTTCACTGCTGAGCTGATATCACCACCGCCGCGGAACGCTAAGTGATATAATCTTACTACTTCCCGTATCTGTCTCAGGGTAATTAAGAAAAGTATTTCAACAACACACACACACACACTCACACACATTTTGTCTTAAAAACACAAACCCGAGTGATGCATTATTACTTACTATAACGAATATTTTATTTCTTGTTTTTACCAACTTAGTACACGATTATATTCAACTCATTGTTCTTCCTGTTCGTTATTAATTGTTAATCGTCTCTTAAAGTCCCTCAGCCCCTCCCTATTTATTCCCAGGGGTATATTACTTCCAGTATCGCCCGTGAATTCTGATTATTCCGGGATTTAGTGAGGTTAACTAACCTTTTCTCCAGCACTCCCCAACTGACCTCGCCAAGACAGTCAGGTGTACGCGGTCAGTTTCTCAGGTGTACGTTCACATCCACCCATATTCCACGACCTCCTAGGGCTTAACGAGGTCACCTATAGTCTGTTCAGAGCATGAAGTTGGTTCAAGGTGTGGCAGATTCTTGAATTCCCATGAGTGCAGCGCTGCCAGTTCGACCGCCAATTATCAGATTAGCACCGTCTCCCTACCTACCCACCCACAACCCACCTGTTTATCTCTCTCTCTCCCTCTCAACCCGGAGGAGGGACCTAAGGGGACACGCCGACCACCACCACCATCACCACTACCACCAGCACCACCACCACCAAAACGTGGCAACATGGGAAAAAATCGCTTCCACATGTTATAGAATTTATACAGATCGTTGTATCATTGTATTGTACTATGTAGCATCCTGTACTATATACACAATATATAAAATATCACTTTCAAATAGCACATGGATGGAAAATGAGAGAAAGACGCATGTACGAAGATTGATTTGGCAGAATGGCTAGAGGTAAACGACGATACCAGCTCCACCCTGAACCGACTTCATGCTCTGAACAGACTATAGCACTCTCTAACTGACCTCACCAAGACAGTCAGGTGTACGCGGTCAGTTTCTCAGGTTTACGTTCACATCCGCCCATATTCCACAGCCACCGAGGGCTTAACGAGATCACCCGGCTCTCCCTAACTGACCTCACAAAGGCAGTCAGGTGAACGTGGTCAGTTTCTCAGGTCTGCGTTCACATCCGCCCATATTCCACAGCCACCGAGGGCTCAACGGGGTCACCCGGCAATCCCCTAAATGACCTCACAAAGACAATCAGGTGTACGCGGTCAGTTTCTCAGGTGCTCGTTCACATCCGCCTTTATCCCAAAGCCACCGAGGGCTTAACGAGGTCAGCCACCCGGCACTCCCTAAACTAATCCTAAGATTACCTGGGTCAACCCAGGTGTTTTTGTTTTAATCACCTTCCCTCTTCCTCTTTCTCCGCCTATATCCATATTTCCTCCGCCTCCACCACTTACCACCCACGCGGATTCTAAATTCATCTTAACTGTAAAGTTCACCGTAATATCGTCTTGCAACAGTTAATAACAAAGTAACCATGCCACCCACATATTTCACTTGCTGTAATTGTTCACAGAAATTTGCTGCGATTCACTTCCAAACCAGCGACTCGATGTGTATGTACTGTGTCTTAGACTCTCGTATTCAAGTACTTCACTCAACGAACGAGGACTTGAAACGCTCAAATGCCTTGTTATGGGAAATTGTTAATTCATTCCCCGCTGTTCCCACTCCTGCTTCGTTCTCCTCAACCTCGTACTCTGCAATTCTGACTCAATCACATACCTCCTCCTCCTCCTCTTCCTCCCCTCTCCTTCTTGCCGCCTCCTCTTGCCCCACCTCACCATCAACGCCTGAACCCACCTCCACCCTCCATATTCCTTCCACCCCTACCACCCCATCCACCTCCCTTCCTACCTCATCCACCTCCATCCCTACCTGTTCGAAAGCGGAACTCACCAACAGTCATTCTTCCCCCGCTCTCCCTTCCTCTTCCTCCAACACCACCGGCACCCTATACTCCTCTCCTATCCTAACCACCACTCCATCTTCCCCTTCCACCTCCAACACGACCTCCACCTCCTCCTCCACTTCTGATACCACATCGAACGCCTCCCTCCACTCCTCATCATCCACCCTTCCCCAATCACCCACTATTGTCACTGCTATTACTTCCAAACCCACCTTCGCCCACGCTCCCTCTTGTGCAGCACGCCCTTCCAAAAGAACTCGCAAGACCATTCTCCCAGCTGTCATTTGTACGAACCAGACGCTATTTCCTGGCATGGAAAAACTGACTACTAGAGTCAAGTTAGTTGGCGATAGTCTGGTGAGAGGCCAACTTACGGAGTTTTGCGCCCGTATTACATCGATCCGGCAGCGTTTATGTATCCCCGGAGCCAAACTGGACGATATTAAATTAGCTGTCGATAGAGTGCTGTTGATACAGTGTATCTGATCCATGCGGGAACTAACGACGTTCAGTCAACTCAATCTCAGGACCTGTTATCAAAATACCGTCAAGTCATTCGAAAATACAAGACCAAGTCCCCTCACATCATCGTCTCTGGGATTCTACAGAAAGTCAAAACGTTCGCTGGATTTAACAGTAAAGCGTACAGCGTCAACACTAGTCTAAAGCAGTTATGTTACGATGAGGGCGTAGCGTTCACAAACGCCTGGCATCACTTCAATGAGCGCCCAGACATGTTTTGAGATGACGGAGTCCACCTGAACGAGACTGGTTCGGCGCTGCTTGGAAGGCTCCTGAACGAGGCAGGTGAAAGCTTTTCGAAAAGCTATTAAAAAAAACTGCAGGCGAGGGCGGGGCAAAGGCAGCCCTTGATCAACCAAACCGTAGCGTCGGTGCGGCTTACAAGAAACTGTGTAACCAACGACGCCTCCGACAAGCGAACTGATACAACAAGACGCGGCCAAACCAGGAGTCATATTTCTGTTTTGTATACAAATGCACGTAGTTTATTACCCCAAAAGGACGAAATAAGGGCGGATATTGCAACAGAGAAAGCAGATGTGGTAGCCATCACAGAGACTTGGGCCAACTCTGCACATTTAGTATCCGAACTGTCACTCCCCGGGTACGAAAGCTTCCACAAAAATCGAAAGCACAAGAAAGGAGGAGGAGTAATTTGCTAGGTAAAAAGTACGCCCCCTGCCATAAAAATAGACAAACAGGACACAGAGAATTACGATACCGTCTATGTGGATATAACTGCGAATAATAAGAAACTAACACTTGCGACAGTATACAGGCCCCCCAAAAAACAGGCAGCCGACGACACTGCCTTGTACGAAGAGCTTCACTCTCTAACACAAAACAAAGAAGCAATAATAATTAGGGACTTTAATTGCCTTAAAACATTGACTGGGGACATTTGACTGGAGATCAAGAGGGTAACAGGCTCATAGAAATGGTGGAGGATTCGTTCCTCACTCAGTTGTAACTCAACCGACAAGAGAAAATAATCTGCTGGATCTGGTACTAGTAAGTGGCCCCGACCTAATTCGCGACTGTGAAGTTGGTGAGAAAAATACTTGTTCGCTATCACCACTTAATCCGTTTTAATGTCAACATAAGTCACAAACTCGTAGACAATCCGTCAGTGATACCAGACTACAAAACAGCAAATTTCAACCTACCCAGTGCGCTGCTTCCCCCTGCGACCTGGGACCAACTTAACCTCACCGACAATACAATCGACAACGTGTGGAACGACTTCAAAGATATGCTTTTGGGGGTAGAGAAGGCTACAGTGCTTACGAAACCCAGGCGAGTAAATGGGGCCGTAGGTCCACCGGGGATGACCAGAGAAATAAAAGGGGCATTAAACTTTAAAAAAAATCATTTATAGCCTAATAAAAGAGAATGACACGGCCGAAGCCAGTACGCAGTACCACACCAGCCTCAGAGCTTGTTGCACCCTTATTCGGAGTAGTAAACGCAACTATGAAAAATAGATAGCGCGCGACATCAAGACCAACTCCAAAGAATTCTTCACATACATCAGATCGAAAAAGAAAGTAAAATCCAATATTGGCCCCCTGACAGACGAAACTGGATCTGTAACTCAGGACAGTAAACAGATGGACAGAATCCTCAACAGTAACTTCGCATCCGTATTCACAGTCGATGACATCGAAACCATTCCCGAAGGCCCTGACCCGCCGAGGGGGATCACGCCCCTGGAGACTGACTCAATATGCGATCAAGAAGTGAAAAAGTACTTCGACAAACTCGACACGAACAAGTCAACAGGACCCAACAGTTTGTCCTCGCGGTTATTAAAAGAGCTTAAACAACAAATACGTCAGCCACTCACTAACATATTCAACCGGTCAGTTCAACTGAACAAGGTCCCGGAAGACTGGAAGATGGCGAACGTAACAGCGATTTTCAAAAAAGGAGACAAAAGCGTTGCACTAAACTACAGGCCCATAAGTTTGACATCAGTGGCAGGAAAAATACTCAAAAAGATTACTAGAGACAAACTTGTTAAGTTTCTAGAAGACAATAATATAATCTCCGACACCCATCATGACTTCAGAAACAAGCGTTCCTGCCTAACGAATTTATTAGACTTCTTTCAAGTTATAAGAACTGGGATGCCCACAGCCCCAGTGATGCTATATACTTGGACTTTCAGAAAGCCTTCGACAAGGTACCGCACGAGCGACTCCTTAAGAAACTGCACTCGGCGAGCATTGGTGCCAATCTGATTGCGTGGATAAGAGATTGGCTCACCGGCAGAAAACAACGATTGGCTTCCAGTCACTAGTGGAGTGCCTCAAGAGTCAGTGCTGGGACCCATCCTCTTTATCATATATATTCAATGACCTAGAATCAGGTTTGAAATCAACACTATCGAAATTTGCTGATGGCACCAAGGTGGGTGGAAAGGCCCTCACAAAAACCGACTGCAAAATCATTCAGAAAGACCTCAATCACATTATCGAATGGTCGGAAAAATGGCAAATGTCCTTTAATGTTGACAAATGCAAAGTCATGCACATTGGGTCCCCAAATAATAACCACACATACATCATGAATGGGAAACCTCTGCAGGCGATGCAGGAGGAAAAGGATCTTAGAGTCACTATCACCAGTGACCTGAAACACGCGAATCACTGTTAAAAAGCATATAACAAAGCCAACACTATGCTCGGGTTCATAGCGACGAACTTCGAGTGTAAAACGCCAGACGTGATGCTATCCTTGTTTAATTCCACAGTAAGACCGCACCTCGAGTATGCAGTATAGTTCTGGTCTCCTAATTACAGAAAGGACATTGATATACTGGAAAGGATTCAACGACGCGCCACGAAAATGATTCCAACCTTATGGGCTCAACCGTACGAGGAACGACTCAAGCGACTCAATATCTTTACATTGGAGAAAAGACGCCTACCAGGGGAAATGATTCAAGTCTTCAAGTACTTGAAAAAGTTCAATAACGTCGATTACTCCAAATTCTTGGAACTGCAAACCAACTCAAGAACTAGAAATAACGGTTTACCCATTCAGTCGAGTCGATGTAACACAGACATTGGAAGGAGTTTCTTTTCAAACCGAGTCATCCGCCACTGGAACAATCTTCCCTCAGAAGTAGTAAATGCGAATACCATCAACTCCTTCAAATATAGAATCGACCGTCATTTCGCAGCGTCGGGAGTAAACTGAATAACGAGGTGCTTTCATCTGCTCCTCAATATCGAGGTGCTTTCATCTGCTCCTCAATATCGAGGTGCTTTCATCTGCTCCTCAAGCCCCAAGTGGCTGTCGAGCAGATTAAATCACCAAAGCGGGCGACCTCGTAATGAGCCAATAGGCTTTCTGTTGCATGCATTTCCATGTTTCCATGTTTCTATGTTTCTCAATTCGCACCCCTCTCGCATAATACTAGGTGCAGCTCCCTATCCCCTTCCCTTCATTTGCTTTCCCTTCTCTTCCTCCTTATCCCTCCGGTTTCTCCACACCTCTCAGAGCTAGGCACAACTCCCTATCCCATTACTTTCCCCTTATCATCCTCTCCCCTTCCCCTTCTCCGTCTCCATTTCCTTCCCCCCTCCCGTTCACGCTCTCTCCTTTCGAAGCAACGAGCGGCTCCCTATCCCCTTCCTTTCCCCTCCTTCCGTTCCTCTTCTTCGTCCCCATTTCCTTCCCCATTCCCGTTCTCCCTAACTCCTTGCATAGCTAGGCACGGTATACTACCCTATATTCTCCCCTCCTCCCCTTTCCCTTCTCGTTCTCCTGCTCTGGCTGATGCCAGAAAAAAAGAAAAAAAAACACTCCTCTCCTTTCAAAGTTAAGCGCGGCTCTCTATTCCCTTCCTCTCCCCTCCCACACCCTCGTTTGACTATAAACAATATGGGAAAGGAGACTAACGAAGTATAAAATCGAGGATCGGCTTGTACGTGCGACTTAAGGATGAGCTAAGTGTGATGGACAGGCGCATCGGGCAGTAAAGTGTGTGATGCATGGACCGTTCCCAGATTTTTGTTGATGCTCGAAGTGTAGTATTTTGCTGGGGATGTGGCTTACAGGAGAGAGAGAGAGAGAGAGAGAGAGAGAGAGAGAGAGAGAGAGAGAGAGAGAGAGAGAGAGAGAGAGAGAGAGAGAGAGAGAGAGAGAGAGAGAGCTTGCAATTATATTTAAAAGCGTGAATGTCTTCCCTTGCAACTTATTTGTTTATTTATTTATTTATCTATGCGCTAGACTTTATATTCAAGCATGTCAGCGTACTATCCAAATTCCTAATGCTTGTGATAATCAATATCTTAAATTTTTCATCCCCTTGACTGGTGAACGTAAAACAGCCTTCCTTTGTCTCTATATCTTCCTTCCCATGATTTTAAATATAGTCTTTTAAAAAGGGGATGTCAAGAACCTACTTTAACACAAACTGATCGCTTTTTTAGGGTTCTTCTTCTGTGTTCTTTCTATTCAGGAAAACGTTTTTCCCTTTTTTATTTATCTATGCTTTTGTTTTGTCATTGACCTCCCTGCTCTCTCCCTAAAAAGTTATTAATCTATTGACTTAACGTTAATTATATATGCGATATCATAAAAAAAGAATAGCGTGAATGTTTTCCCTTGCAATTTATTTGTTTATATATATATATATATATATATATATATATATATATATATATATATATATATATATATATATATATATATATATATATATATATATATATGCGCTAGACTTTATATTCATTCAAGAAGGAATAATTGCAAGTGTGGAATGTTTTGATTGAACGTATTGTGCCCTTTTTGCACCATATACCTATAATTTCTCGTTACTAATAAGCATGACAAGAGAATTAGTGGATGCCTAAGCGATCGTTACTTGCATGCAGAAATTAACAAGTGGTAGCATTAGCGAAGTCATTTTTTTGGTGATGACATCAGGGAGGAGGTAGCGGTGGTGGTGATGGTGGTGGTGTGGGGGGGTGCAAGGGAGGGGGTTGTGATGATGAATCGAGAAGGATACTGATGGGGATGGTGATGAGCGGCGACGGTGAGTGGTGAGCATTGCGTGCTTTTAGTGAAGATGAAGGAGAGAGGAAGGTAGATAAATATTAATGAAAGAGAGAGAGAGAGAGAGAGAGAGAGAGAGAGAGAGAGAGAGAGAGAGAGAGAGAGAGAGAGAGAGAGAGAGAGAGAGAGAGAGAGAGAGAGAGAGAGAGAGAGAGAGAGAGAGTACGGAAATGAGGAAAATAGGAAAAAAAGTCATGAATTCAAGCAAAACTTTGACATTAGAGAGATGGATAGATAGGTATCGCTTTTGAAATAGCAAATAAGGCTTTTGAAATAGTGGTACGAGGAAAAATGCCTCTTTAAGCATTGAAAAGTGCTCAACCAGACATATGTATCCGTATATTCTATTGCTCCTGTTCCCTCGTATGTTCGCTTGTTCGCTTCGTTAACATAAATATACATATATTGTGTAGGTACTACAATAAGTTGAAATAAAAAAAATGGAGAGAGAGAGAGAGAGAGAGAGAGAGAGAGAGAGAGAGAGAGAGAGAGAGAGAGAGAGAGAGAGAGAGAGAGAGAGAGAGAGAGAGAGAGAGAGAGAGAGAGAACATAAGGTCAGGTACTTATACGCACATGAGGTTAGATCAAATCACCTTCTCTCTCTCTCTCTCTCTCTCTCTCTCTCTCTCTCTCTCTCTCTCTCTCTCTCTCTCTCTCTCTCTCTCTGTCTGTGTGTGTGTGTGTGTGTCTCTCTCTCTCTCTCTCTCTCTCTCTCTCTCTCTCTCTCTCTCTCTCTCTCTCTCTCTCTCTCTCTCTCTCTCTCGCCTTTAAATTCTTGATCATGCTATTCCTTCTATATGAACTCCTTTATGTGAATTTTTTTTACAGCATAAGAAGCAGCTCAAGGGCAAAAAAATGGAAACAGTAATTAAGAAAAAGGCAGCTATTCACTGCTCCCACAAAAAGCGCTCAGAGCAGTGGCCAAAAGAGAGCTCAACTTCGGAAGGAGAGGTGTCCTGATACCCTCCTCTTGAAAGAGTTCAAGTCGTAGAAGGAAGGGAATACAGATGAAGGAAGATTGTTCCAGAGTTTACCTGCGTGAGGGATGAAAGAATGAAGATGCTGGTTAACTCATGCGTAAGAGATTTGAACAGTAAAGGGATGAGCTTGAGTAGAAGGGGAGGCATGCAGTTAGCAAGTTCAGAAGAGCAGTCAGCTTGAAAATATCGATAGAAGATAGAAAGAGAGGCAACATGGCGGCGGAATTTAAGAGGTAGAAGACTATCAGTAAGAGGAGGAGAGCTGATGAGACGAAGTAGACTCCACTATGTCCAAGAGAGCTGTGTGAGTGGAGCCACTCCACACGTGAGATGCATACTCCATACACTTCCATCATGGGAATTTCATGACGCTTCTGGAAATCAGTTCGATCACTTGTATATCATTGTTTGTTTTCATGTTCCTTGAAATACCATATTTCCGCCATTATATATATATATATATATATATATATATATATATATATATATATATATATATATATATATGTATATATATATATATATATATATATATATATATATATATATATATATATATATATTAATTTGTCCTTGGTTTCTTTCCTTCACTACAATAAAAGTATCAGATGAATGAAGTAGATTGTCATATTTCTATTTGATTATGGTAAGTTTTCCTGATGTAGATGGATAATAAGTATGATTCGTATTATTTGGAAAGAGAAGGAAAGGTATTGATGGTGAATTGTGAGTAACAAGTTTATTCCACTTGAAAATTATGGAATGAATGATAGTGGATGATGTGAATGGATGCAGGGAGGGCTGATTATGCATGTTTAATGGATGTTTCTGAGGGTGATTGAGTGATCCAGGGACTGACGGATGATGCAGATATCATGAGGGAGCGTGTGTAGTTACAGAGGTGGATGCGTGGTGGATATAATATTTTTTTGGTTAAGGATACGTAAAACTGGTTCCGTAGCAGAATGATGATGGGTTGAAAATTACATCCACCATTTCTTTGCTAAATTCTATGCTCTTTAGTTTTTCCTTCCTTCCTTCCTCAATTCCATCATTTATTCTTCATTAGTTTCTTTTTTCGCCCTTTCTCTCTCTCTCTCTCTCTCTCTCTCTCTCTCTCTCTCTCTCTCTCTCTCTCTCTCTCTCACACACACACACACACACACACACACACACACACACACGCACACACGGGTCAGCCAGCGGGAGGCACTGATATGCAAAATGGATCACGTGCTTATCCTACCCTCGTAAGTATGTGTCTAATGGCCGTGCCGAGTCGTGCTTCTTCGGGCATGGCGATGAGCGGTTATACAGCGGTTGGGGAGGAGAATTAGTGCCTTTATTTCTCATGGTGATGGGAGAGATAGGCGGGCAAATGGGCTTCGACAGGCGTACACGGGCATAGGACGACGGTAAGGAGTGGTACAAAGGAGTACAAAGGAAAAGCAAACAGCAATAGACCTCTTGGTCCTAACTAGGCTGTTTGTTGTCGCTACCATCTACTCTAATCTACGAGTCAGAGACACAGGACAGCAAATCGAAGGCTCCTCCCATCCCACTAGGTCCTCCAGCCGAAGCTGGCATGAAAAGAAAGAATACCATGTAGTATAGAAAAACTACAATGGAATTTTACATGGAGAGAAGTTACGCGACAACTAAGCTAACACTACTTTCTGTTAGACGGGAGCAAAATAGCGGATACTTGGGTTAGCTTCTAAATATTTGTCTAGTCGGTTTTTGAACGCTTTCGACGACGTTTTGAGGCAAACCATTCCATACATTGATGACACGGTTGAAGAAATGTTTTGATACATTTGAGTTGAAACGCTTCCTCGTTATTTTGTATCCATTGTTTCTTGTTACACTTGATTGAGAGACTGTAAAGTAATCATGAATATTAACGTTATCGAATCCCTTGAAAATTTTAAACACTTCTGTAAGGTCACCTCTTAGCCTGCGCTTTGATAAGCTGAATAAGTTCAGTTCTTTAAGTCTGTCCTCGTACGGTTTGTTTCGCAGTCTAGGGATTATTTTAGTAGCTCGACGCTGCACCCTCTCGAGTTTATCTATATCTTTTTTGTAATAGGGAGACCAAAACTGAACGCAATACTCAAGATGTGGGCTAACTAACGAACTGTACAGTGTCAATATTACTTTTTCTGATTTGTGTTCAAATGTACGACCAATAAATCCGATCAGTTTGTTGGCAGTTCTTACTACTTCTGTGCAATATTGACTTGGTTTAAGATCGTTCGAAATTATTACTCCAAGATCTTTTTATTCAGAAAGTCGCACCCCGTTAATTTGATAATGAAAACGATCGTTGTTGATTCCGATATGCATAACCTTGCACTTTTTAATATTGAAATTCATTTGCCATATTCGTGCCCAACTGCTTAAACGTTCGAGGTCAGCTTGAAAGTGTTCTTTATCCGTTGTCGTAATGATTCTGCTGGCTATTTTTGTGTCGTCGGCAAATTTCGATATTTTACACGATAGCCCCTCGTCAATGTCATTTACGTACACTAAAAACAGAACAGATCCCAACACCGACCCCTGTGGAACACCGTTTTTGACATCTCGCCAGTCAGATGATATACCATTCATAACAACTCTCTGTTTACGGTCGGTAAGCCAGTCTTTGAGCCACTTATGAATATTACCGGTTATACTGTGAGCTTGCAATTTACTAAGGAGGCGGTTGTGAGGGACTTTGTCAAATGCTTTCTGAAAGTCCAAATATACAATGTCTACTGATTGACTTTCAATTTCATCGTATACATTAAAGATGTAATTAGTCTGTTATCTTAAAAAAAAAAACTTTACCATTTTTCCACGAATGATCGTCTCCAAAATTTTGCACACGATTGCCGTTAGACTGATCGGTCGATAATTACCTGGTTGGGACTTGTCGCCTTTTTTAAAGATGGGAGTTACGTTAGCGAGTTTCCATTCTAGTGGTACATTTCCTGTGTTTAGTGACTTTGAGAATATGCTCAAGAGGGGCTTGCTGATCTGATGTTTTGCCTCTTTAAGAATACGCGGGGATATTTGATCTGCGTCGGGCGTTTTGTTTACTTTAATATTATCGATAATTTGTACTATATCACTTTCAACAATGTCGCTAATACTACTCAAGGATGTGTCATCAATATATCTAGGGGCTTCCGGTTGCCTTTCGGATAAGATTTCCTCTGTAAAAACGGAGGCAAAATAATCATTCAATATGTTAGCGATTTCTTTATCATCATTCGTGGATTAACCATTTACAGTTGCTATTGGATCAATACTGGGGGTGAGAACTTATTTATTTCTTACGTTGGCAAAAGGTTCTTTAGGATTTGTTTTGCTGGCGTTTGCAATATGAACCTCTAGGTTTCTTTTATTGAGACGTATGATTCTTTTTGTTTCTCGGTGTAATCTTTGGAATTCAATTTTATCTATTTCATTATTTGTAATCAAGTATTTGCGACGCGCTCGATTTTTATTCTCAATTTGGCGTTTGAGTTGATTGTTCCACCACTTAGGCTTCCAGTTGGCTGTTGGTCGTCTTTTACGGAAAGGTACGCATAAATTCACGGCTCTACTTAAAGTTTCTGTGAATGTTTCCCAAGCTTTATTTATATCTGAGGCTGCAGATATTTCGTTCCAGTCTGCGTTCGCAAGCAAATTTCTTAGTTTGTCAAAATCCGCATGTCCGTAATCAGGTATTCTTTCTTCACGCGTTTTCATGTCCTCTTTGATTTTTATTTTAAACGAAATCATTCGATGATCGCTGTCGCTTAATTCTGTTCCAACATTGAGGTCATTAACAAGGCTTTCTTTAGTTATGAGATCTAGATCGAGGATGTTATTTTCGCGAGTTGGTTTATGCACATGCTGATAAAGCGCACTCTCTAATAGGTTACTGTATAGATCATGACATGAGTGTATATTTAACGTGTCTCCCCAATTCTTTACTGGTAAGTTAAAGTCGCCCATAATTTCAGCTTCAAATTTATTGCATATGTTAAAAATTTGTTCGAACAGTTTTCTGTCTATTTCCATTACTTGGTTTGGAGGTCTATAAACAATGCCAATAACTAATTTACTTGAACGGTTATTAATTTTTACGAAAACGGTGTCTATATTATTTATTCTTTCTACATTGATAACACGTGGATTTAAACCAGCACGAATATATAAGATGACGCCACCACCAACTCTGTTTTCTCTGTCGCAAAGAAAAATTGAATAGCCGGGTAAGTTAAATTCCGCAATAAAATCTCTGTTATTTGTATTCATCCATGACTCCGCGACGGTGATAATGTGCAAGTTTTCCGTTGCAGCAAGTTCTTCCAGGTCTATGAATTTATTTCGAATGCTGCGGGCGTTTACGTAACACGCGTTTATATGATCATGGTGGGATTGGTTGGTTGTCCTTTGATTGTTTACATGGCGTTCTCTGTCGGGGTTCGCTGTTTTTTTTTTGCTCTGAAAAGTGACACTTGCTCACTAAGGAGTCTTCCAAGTCTAGCCGCCCCGACGGGATTTAGGTGCACACCATCGCGTTCGTACAATTCATTTGCACCATAGAAGTTATTCCAAAAGTTCACAAACTCGACATTTTCTTGAGCACATAATGACTTTAGTCGGTTGTTAGTGCTGAAGGCTTTACTGTAAAAAGCGTTACTTTCTCTCATCCACGGGAGGATACCAGGTATCATTAATTCTTCTGAACGATTGGCCTTTACGTCGTTCGTTCTGACATGGATGATGAACAGTGAGTTTTGGTCTGAGCCGGTCATAAGCATCGTCATCGTCGCGCGCCGCAGTGATGCCATCTACACCTATACCGGGGCATCACATGCGCTTATGTTTCTCATATGAAGCACGACCGCAAAATTATGTTAACTGACCTCTGATTATTGAATCGCCAATCAACCGGGTTTCGTGTTCCTCTTCAACTTTCTCCTTTTAAATATCAAATCGATTGAAGGTTGTGATGGTGGTGGTGGTATAAGAGGAGGAGAAGATAATGGTGGTGGTGGAACTGATTGTGGTGAAGGAGGATGAGGAAGAGGAGAGACAGTGTGTAAGACGTTGAAAGTCTTATTAAGTCGAGGTATTAATGTGTTAGAGATAAAGGTGAGTGTGCTTGCGATGCTGCCCTTGCCTTGCTTTGCCTCGCCTTGTCCATGTGTGTGTGTGTGTGTGTGTGTGTGTGTGTGTGTGTGTGTATCAGAGAGAGAGAGAGAGAGAGAGAGAGAGAGAGAGAGAGAGAGAGAGAGAGAGAGAGAGAGAGAGAGAGAGAGAGAGAGAGTGTGTGTGTGTGTGTGTGTGTGTGTGTGTGTGTGTGTGTGTGTGTGTGTGTGTATTTTTTTTGTGTGTGTGTGTGTTTCCCTACATTCATACAGCCAAGCATGCGATACAAATAATCGTTCACACTGTCATACATACACAAAGGACACAAAGGACACAAAGGAAGAACAAACAACAGCAGACCTGCTGGTCCTAATGAGCGCGATTGTTATTTTTTCAGATGTGCAACACTTTACATTTGTCAACGTTAAATTTCATTTGGTATTGATTGGCCCAACGTGCGAGTCGATCTAGATCTGATTGTAAAGCTTCTTCGTCGAGTGTCGCAGTTACTTTACTAGCAAATACAAGGGAAAAGTTTTATTCTATTTTTCGTATGTGTGTGTGTGTGTGTGTGTGTGTGTGTGTGTGTGTGTGTGTTTGTGTGTTTATTTGCGTGTGTGTTTGTGTTTTTCTTCCAAGTGTTTGTTTTCCCGTTCATTTCGTCTCCTCCATACAGTATATTTTTCTTTTTCGTATAGTATATGTTTCTTCTCCGTATGTATATTTCTATATACATTATTTCTCTATTATCATATATTTCTTCTCCGTATTTGTTCTCTCTCTCTCTCTCTCTCTCTCTCTCTCTCTCTCTCTCTCTCTCTCTCTCTCTCTCCTTTTTTGTCTCATTTTTCTTCTCTCCCTTGTAGGAAGTTTTGTAGACAGGTAGATAGATAGCTAAGTCAACAGGCAGGCAGAGAGGTCGGCAAAGGACTCTATTTCTCGCTTTCTCTGTCTCTTCTATTTCTCTTTCTTTTTCTCTCTCTTCTCTTGCTGGGTATTTTGTCGACTTGCTTTTCTCCCGAGACGCCGCTGCCTCACGACCGCAGAAGTTTTCGTCGCAATTAAAGTCTCATAATTCCTCCCGCTTATCGAGGGAGGAGAAAGAAAAAGTAAGAGTGCAAGAAGAAGAAGAGGGCGTTGGGGTGGCCGGGTAGCTGGGCGGCCGGTCTGGGCCTACTTTCCTTATTAACATAACTTAGGACTCTTGTTCTTCCTGGCTTCGGAACAGAGATGCAGGAAAGAGAGAGAGAGAGAGAGAGAGAGAGAGAGAGAGAGAGAGAGAGAGAGAGAGAGAGAGAGAGAGAGAGAGAGAGAGAGAGAGAGAGAGAGAGAGAGAGAGAGAGAGAGAGAGAGAGAGAGAGAGAGAGAGAGAGAGAGAGAGAGAGAGAGAGAGAGAGAGAGAGAGAGAGAGAGAGAGAGAGAGAGAGAGAGAAACATACTACATCCTCAGACACACACACACACAAAAAAAAAGAGACAGAAAGAGACACTAAAAATTTTAATTAGAAGTATGAAAAGCGTCTGACTCGAACTCGCCTGAACTCTCAGCATCTGACTGTTCTGTTCGCTGGAACTGAAGAGCCTTTCGGCGGGATTATCAGTAAACCTCTTCCCTCTTCGTCGAAGCGTCTCTTAGAGAGTGTGTTTCCGTTAGAAGGTATTAGCAAACGCTCGCTTCTCTTCCCCCTGGGAAGCTATCTTTCCGTGTAATGTTGGTACTACTACAAATCAAACAAGCGTTGAAAACCGAAAAATTAATGGATTTTAGGTACATTTCTATAATGGAAAATATTGTGTGGCTAATATTTATGTAAACAGTGTTTGATACAGTGACATGCACTATATATAGCAGATAATTTTTATATTGATGCGTTAATTGGTTGGTAGCCGTGGTGATGTTTGTTTCGCTCTTACAGCTCGTGACGTCAACTGTGGGCGGAGCTTAGGAGACCTCTTTAGAATAAACTGTTTTAATTTTCCAAAACAAGACTAACATAATATGCATGCATATATTATGGAAGCACAAATAATAATATTGTAGTAGGTTTATCCTAAACAGTTAGTTCAAAATATATTCACATGGGATAAAATATAGCTCACACAGTCTATACAGTGCCTGGCTTCCCACGACCAATCATCGCTGTTCCAGCTTGTGACGTCATATGTGGGCGGAGCTTAGGAGACCGCTAGAGAATAAAATGTGTATATTTTCTTTATTCTCCACCTGTTCCATGAGACATCCCTTTCTCCCTTCGTTATTTCTCCCATGTGAATATTTTTTTAACTAGTTTTAGAGCTCTATCAGTGAGTGGAAAATGGTATCATCTGTTCTGCTGAGCTTTCCTTAAGCGCCACCCACAGGTGACATCACGTCACGAGCTAGGACAACGATGGTTGGCTGTGGGAAGCCAAGCATCGCATACCTCCACATACTCATACGGACTTGGGAATGCGCCCCGGAGGCCGGAGCCCGTCAGTCCGTCACTTTAATTTTTTTTCATTCCAGCACCCTCCATGCTTGTGGTTCGAAGGGCCAGCCCTATAAACGCTCAAGAACGAAAACTGTTGTGAATAGTAGAGACTCTGTGAAGAGCGGGGCGTGCTGGTTGGGCGGCGTGTTCCAATGTTGACTTATATTATTATAGGAACCGTGAAGTCTTGAATAAACAGAACAAAATATTGTTTCTCGCATTGTATGACTTTTATATAAGGCCCAGAAAATTTAGACTGTTCTTATACCCTATTAATAATACAGCAGCATGGAAAAATGTTGTAATAAATCATTAAATGTGCGAAGATATTGGCAAAGAGGTGGTGATCAACTACTTTTCCCGAAGGGAGAGAAATAGTTCGCTTCCTTCCTGCTCGTCGCTTCGCGCGCTGCTTCAAAGACACTCCTCGTCACTGATCATACCGTTTGGTCAACGAAGACTGCTTTCCTTGCGGGAAGGGGGAACAGATTGATTGATAATACAGCAGTTTAGGGGCAGGTCTATCTGAATGAGGAATGCAGCGCCCTCAACCTCCCCCGAGCTGTCTTTTCCCCGCTTTCTCTTTCTCTTCTGTCCATGCTTCTTTCTTTGGGTAATCGGGGGATTATTCCCCCCAGGGGTCCTGCGTCCCTGCCCTATGGCGAGCAGTCAGGCCAGCCCCTGATCTGGGCTGGCTGGGGGAGGGGTTTGCACCCCCTCCCCCACAAAAACCTACCTTATGCCAAAAGCAAATTAAAAAGTAGAGGTCGTGGTCGGGGCGTGAGCCTTGACCCCGATCCGGTCTTGCTGGGGGGCCCGACCGCGCGGCAGGCTTCCACGATGCATCCGCATCCGGGGAGCCTGCCGTCAGTGACGGGTGCAGGGCAAAGCCTACGGGACCCCTGCACCTCGAAGGAGGAAGGGCCCCCTAGCCCCTCTTTTTGTTTTGGGGGTGGCCGGGGTGGTGCAGAAGCTGCGCCCGCCCGCAGAACCCGGCCCGGGGTTAACCTTCGGAGGGCTCTGCGTGTGGGCTTCTGGAACGTCCGGAGCCTGTCGGACGATGATCTACCGTATCAAGTATGCTCAGAAGGCTGAGGGTGGACATAGTGGCACTCTCTGAGATAAGGAGGCCTGGCAGTGGCGAGATCAGTGACGGGGGGTACACTTTCTACTGGTCCGGCATGAGCAATGGCTTCCATGTCCAGGGGGTAGCTATGGGCATCTCCAGCCAACTGCTGCCATTTGTGGTTGAGGTTGCTCCGTTTGATGACCGTATAATGCGAGTGAGGCTGAGGGACACACTGGGCTTCATGTCTCTTGCAGCAGTGTACGCTCCTACCGAAATGCGTGAAACTGAAGAGAAGGAGACGTTCTACGCCAAACTCGTCTCCGTATTAGACCAGTGCCCTCCCCGGGACATACTCATTGTCCTGGGTGACTTCAGTGCTACTACTGGCACTGACAGGGTTGGCTACGAGCTATGGATCTGGTACCAGGAACACCAACAGCTCTCTCCTCCTGAATTTTGCAAAATCCAGAAGGTTGAGAATTGCGGGTTCCTGGTACCAGAGACCAGAACTGCACCGCTGGACTTGGTATAGCGACGCCGAAGGGGTAGCTAAGGAGATCGACCACATTCTCATAAGTACTCGTTGGAGGATCCTTCAGAACTGCAGGGTTTACCGGAGTGCTGAGTTCTTTGCAATTGACCATAGGCTTATTGTTGCAACACTCAAGCTTCATGTCAAGTCAAGAAGAATCTCGAGATGCAATACTACTGTGTTCCATCTCGAGAGGCTGAAGGACCTGGCATGTGCTCAGAAGTATACAGTGTCAGTCTCAAATCGGTTTGAAGTGCTCAGCACCATGGAGGACCCTGTAGAACTGTGGGATACCTTCAAACACGAGACTCTGCAAGCTGTCAAGGAGTGCATTGGAGAGCGCCCGAGATCTAGGAGTGGCTTTGCCTCGGTGGAGACGCTGGAGAATATCGAGGAGAGTCGCGCTGCCAGACTTTCTGGGAACTGGGACCAATATAGGGCTCTGTCACGTAGGATTAGAGCTCTCCTAAGGAGAGACAAGGAGAGGTATGTCAGGGGTCTCGCCGAGGAGGTCGAGGGCCATTTAAATGCGAATGACCTCCGACCTGCCTACCGAGCCCTGAAGAAGCTCCGCTCCAAGTCTTCCTCTCAGGTGAGCGCTATCCGAACAGCTGACGGCTGCCTCGTGTCGGACATGGATGGGCAGAGGGCTCGTTGGGCTGAGTACTTTGAGCAGCTGTACATGGCGGACCCTCCACGTGGGCAGCTTCCAGTTGCTGGGTTGCAGGTGGCGGATGCTGACCCACCCATTGACGAAAGCCCACCCTCTCTGGGCGAGGTCAGAGAGGCTGTGGCCAAGTTGAGGGGTGGGAAGGCACCTGGCGCCTGTAACATCAGCGCGGAGCTGCTCAAAGCTGGAGGTGAGGCCATGATCCACGGGTTGCATGCGGTCTTGACTGCCGTATGGCAGTCCGGTACCATTCCTCCTGACTGGAAGAGGGGGTTGGTCGTCCCTATCTGGAAAAGGAAAGGGGACCGCCATTACAGAAACAACTACCGTGGTATTACACTGCTCAGTGTGCCAGGCAAGGTGCTTGTCCACCTATTGCTGATGCGAATTCGCAGCCAGCTGCTGGAAGCTGCAGAGACCTAAACAGTCTAGGTTCACACCTGGTAAGTCAACAGTTGCGCTTATTAATAATGATTAATAATCAGAAAAAAATTGGGAAGCATTAAAAAAAAAATGTTGTAAGCAAAAAACTCGGACGTGTCCAAATCGCGGCATAAGGGCCGAAAAACAGGCTATTTTGTGACGGCTCGACGACAAACTTGAAGTCGAGCTATCAAAAAATCCTTCGAGATGGTAAAACTACATTGCCAAGAGGGGCTACATGCCAAAATACAGCCTTCGAGAGGTAATAGCAATCCCACACTAGACAAAAACTGCAATGTGTCTGGAGTTCGTCAAAATCGCCCTCAAAAGGGTTTATGTTTCGAGCTCTAGCGACGAAACTACTGGGAGTAGGGAAATGTTATGCATCATATTGGAAAGCACATTGGTAGCGCTAAAGTATTTGTTAAATAAGTTTTTTTGAAATTCTCAAAAAATGAGTGGGTTTCAAGGTTGGGAACTCAAAAATAATTATTTTTCAGACCCGTTTTTTGCGAATTTATTCGATTTTTTACCTTTTCGAGTCGTATTTTTAGCCCGGTCTGTTATTAAAAAAAATATAGCCCTTTCATTTTGTCGTCGATTGATACCAAAAACATTTCTGTAGCCCCAGAAATAAGGGAGTTATGGCAATTCGCACCAAAGCGGTTGATTTTCCAAAATTTGCGGCATAATGACAGGGCTGGGGCAAATTTTCGGTCCATAGTGTAGGATTCACTGGCATAGCATATTTAAAGAATCACATCATGTTCATATTATATTCTTCATTAATTAGTCATGTCATATACATATTCATATCACAGTCATATTCCTGTCATCATATTCATATATTCACATCGATGAATATTCATATTCATATATAATACATGTGTAACACAGGCTATTTTATAAACTATATTATTGGCTGTTATAATGCCGGATAAACCCTCATCTTCCTTTATTTAATACACCTGTAATGGATTTTAAACGTACTGACTGTACTAACTATACTTATCTGACAATGCTGAACATATATCATATAGCTACTTAGTTTGTTGCTTCGTTGTTGGCACGCAGCCACTTGGTGAACACCTTGTTTTGGGGGAAGGAAACCACGCTCACTCTGGGTCCTGTTTTGAAGTTTCCTTCCCAGTAAGGCACACAGCACTTGTATGGTAGTATTGTCTTAGGAAGAGGCACAAATAATGTTAATATTAAAAAAAATTCAATGTTTTCGCCGTCAGTAATGCACAAAACAGAGAGCGTGACCTCTCCCGACCGCAGCTGACCCGACACTACCTATCACTACCTGTGCACTGTAGGCAGGCTGTGCTACATCACGGCCTACTCCCACCCCCCCCACCCCCAGTGAAGGAGCCTTCCCCCTCTACTAGTAGATGGCCTTGATAGAAGGCTTAGCGAGTCGCAAGGGTAGTGAAATAGAAGTCTAGGGTGTTGTATGGTTGGGAAAGATTAGCAGTAGGATGAAAATGAAGAGGCAGGTTTGGTGGGGGGTTAGAATGAAGCGAAGAACATTAAACCTGTGAAAATATGAAGAGGGATCAATAGCTAAGAAGAGATACACTGAAAGAATGAGTTGAGGAAGAAAAGGGTTATAGTTAGGAATTGATGGTAGGCAAACGTGATGGGTTGATTGTGGGGTGGGAGGGAGGCTTATGGGATTGTGGTAATGTGTGACCTGGGTACGACTGGGTAATGTTGTGAGGTGATGCATATGTGGACGTTGGGATGGAGAGAGAATTGTGGTTTAAGTCGGGGTTACATAGTACAAGAAGCCGTGGTTGGGTGGTTGTGGAATGGTATAAGCTTTTGTAATCTTGGGATGCTTTTGTAATACATCCTGGCACTAACTTTTATGTTATGCTACAAAACCAGTGCTCTTTTTTCTCGTCCCTCGACTCTCCACCACGACTCTTCTATATATAGATTTCCAGTCAATGGCATATATATTTTCATTATATATCTTCTATTATATTACCCTTATACTTAATTCTTACGTAGATGTGTCGATGTTATAGATTTTGGAGTGTAGATTATGTGTACTCTACCGGCTCTACCTATAGTACTGTGTTTTATAACATTTAAGTATCTTACCGCTGGACAAGGATCCGCCGTGTTAGGTATTATTTTATTGTATCCTACTTCGTTACGTGAATTTATCTTCACATCCCCCTTTTCTCTTTTCTAAAGTTATCTGTCCACTTAGTTCTAAATGTTTTGCCTGCCTTGTTCCTCCCCTAATTATCATTATCACACCACCTCAACCTCTCTTATTTCTGCCACACCACAATTCTTTCCTCACGTCACCTTCTGTTCTCCAAGTCCTCTCCACTGGGTTCGTCTTTCCCTGCCCTGTCCCTCTCCTGCCTATCATCATCACCATCCCTCCTCTTGCATTACACTGCCTGGACCCTCACGTTCTCTCTTCCTCTCTTTCTGCCCTTTCTCGCAATGCAGTTGATTTATCACTCCGTGTCCCGACCCTCTCTGCATCGGCCCCAGTCTTCCCTGCCGTACCCTGCCTCGCTCGCCCCTCATTATCACGATCTACTTTGCATGTCACTGCCTCACTTCTCTCCTTCCTCCCTTGCTACGCCCAGATTTACCTTCCTCCCCTTGGTCCTTGGATCTCCACTCCTCGTCTCACTCCCCCGTTTTGGGAGGATCCACCTGGAGCCTGACAGCCCCGTGCTGCTATTTGGTATACTGACAGCATGACAGTTGTGGATAGATGGGAGTGCATTCATTCAGAGTTGTGTTTTGAGACGTTCAGTCCTCATCATAAATGGATGCTCTGTCGCCTGCGATGAAAAATGTCCAAGAAGAATAACTACTGAAATTTGTTGATAAACACTTTTTGAAAACTGCTGCACGACTCGAAGTCAAGAGACAGTTCCCGTCACCCTTCGGAAGGTCAAACATAAGCCTATAATAACTTGACCTGAGGCTTAACGGAAGGATTAGAAGAAGATAAAGGTTAATTAGGGCAGCAGCAAAGGAGGAGAAAGAGGAAAAGATTAGTGAAGGTGTGTGTGTGTGTGTGTGTGTGTGTGTGTGTGTGTGTGTGTGTGTGTGTGTGTGTGTGTGTGTGTGTGTGTGTGTGTGTGTGTGTGTGTGTGTGTGTGTGTGTGTGTGTGTGTGTGTGTGTGTGTGTGTGTGTGTGTGTGTGTGTGTGTGTGTGTGTGTGTGTGTGTGTGTGTGTGTGTGTGTGTGTGTGTGAGAGAGAGAGAGAGAGAGAGAGAGAGAGAGAGAGAGAGAGAGAGAGAGAGAGAGAGAGAGAGAGAGAGAGAGAGAGAGAGAGAGAGAGAGAGAGAGAGAGAGAGAGAGAGAGAGAGAGAGAGAGAGAGAGAGAGAGAGAGAGAGAGAGAGAGAGAGAGAGAGAGAGAGAGAGAGAGAGAGAGAGAGAGAGAGAGAGAGAGAGAGAGAGAGAGAGAGAGAGAGAGAGAGACTGCAAGAGGCCGAGTGGCCTACACAGGGCAGCTCCAGAATCCCCCCCACTAGTCACGATGGGTGAGGTGCAGTTTCAGGGGTTACAGGTAGAGGCTTGTTCCTCGTTTACCTTCGGTACGGGCGTACGCTCCAGTACCCTGTCACCTTACTGCACCCACACCTCACTGCCACCTGTCATCTTCGTTTATGTAGCTATCCAGTCTACTCTTAAAACAAGCTATCGTCCCTGCACTAACTATGTGATTGCTGAGTCTATTCCATTCCCCCACCACCCTATTAATAAACCAATGCTTGCCGATGTCTCTCCTAAATCTATTATTTTCTAATTTAAATCCATTACTGCGTGTTCTATCCTGCTGGCTAATCCTCAGTACTTTACTTATATCGCCTTTGCTGTAACCCTTGACCCATTTGAATACTTCTATCATATCTCCCCGCACTCTTTCTAGTGAATGTAAGTTTAGATGTTTCAGCCTATCTTGATATGGGAAGTTCCTCATCCCCACGACCACCCACGACCCCAAAATGCTGCGATTCACACTCACCGCTCCCCGACCACATAGGTGGCAGAGTAGTCGTGCAACCGAACAGCTACCGGCGGTCGTTTAATGTCCGTCCAGTGTCCGTCCAGTGGGTGACCGGACAGCGACCATGGTAAGATTCCCACCCTGACCTCACACCCGGAGTCAGGCCAAGACGCCCCCCATACGCCAACCGGTGACCGACAGGCAAGGACCAGTACGCAATGAGGACGACGACCTTCCTTAGCGACCTGCTGCTGACGTGTTACAGTAATATTATCACCCAGTTATAATACACATTTCTCATTCTTATTTCTGTAAATTATTCGTGAAAAAATAATTACTTATAAAGAAAATTAAAGTATTCTGTGCTTCACTGAAGCAAAAGACGGATATGTGTGACCCCCCCCCCTCCCCCTATGTGCTGCAGACATGCAAAAATTGCTCCAAGCAATCTTGGTTTAACATGTTGTTAGTATGTATGTTTCATTATATTCGTTCTAATGCATTACCATCACCCTGCCTTCACCTCGCAACAGCCCCTATCCTCGCTCCCAACGTCCTCTCACCTCGCTTTCGTCCTCCCTCATCCTGGTACCGCCTCGCCCAGCTCGGCCCCACCCGACCCTGCACCCGCCCCGTGCCCCGGAGTGCGTGTACCACTTTGCAACGCCTTCGTAGCTACGGACGACGTGCGACTCACTAATTAATATTCCTCGACGACGCAACGCTGGTTATGTTCACAGCCAATTAATTACCTGTGTGGGTGTGCGTGTGCATGTGCGTGTGTGTGTGTGTGTGTGTGTGTGTGTGTTCTTACTTTGAGTGCTTATATTGGGGATATGTCTTATTTTTCTTGTGTTCATGTATTTTGTAGATATTTTTATTTTATATGTGTATTAAGGGAGGGTTGTAAAATCTCAAATCCCATGTTAAATTCCTTATGTTCTAAGCGTATCTCCTCCATTATTTAAGGACCGATTTCTTTCATTCAAAAACTATTTTAATTAGGAAGAATGGGAAATCAATGTTTGCTATCGGTAAGTTTTATACAATAGTAATAAATATTTTTTTTAAAGTTCGATGAAATAGTAAAAAAAAAAATTCACATATAAATATTTTTCAAAAATCAAAAGCAACTTCAAACAATAGTTCCAATAGCAGACCCTATTCCCTATACATACTTTCATGAGCTGCAGTAAGAGATATGTGTATAACAAGAAGTGCAACGGAGGAGATATTTTTTTAAAGAGCAAAATCATGGTTTTGAGTTATCAAGCGATGAAGTTGAAATATTTTTTGTATTTTACCTATTACAACTAGGGACTTGAAATCCACAGGATACATACATCAGGATATGAAGAAAAAACAGACACGGTTTCCTTAACTTACTTTCATTGGATGTGTACACGGCCTGTTTTATTTACCCATGGTTAGGTGTTTTTTACGGGGTCACAAATGCACGTACTCGAATTTGACCATATTTCAAAGTAAAAAACAGTCTTTTACTGTGTAAAATCTGTAAAATATAATTCAAAAGACGTCTGAGGCGGATACATAGAGTTTTGTTGGATTTATGAAGAAAAAAAAATATTACATAAATCGATTTTCACGGATTAATACGAAAATATATTAGTGACTGCTAAAATTTCCTATTTTCTTGACTAGTGGTGTAAGAGATCCTAAGAGTATCATGACAGACCATGAAAAAATAATCCTAAAATTAAAAAGGGGTGAAAACATGGATTGCAAGGCAGTGGCGCCGCGCGGATGCTCATTGCAGGACGTTGCATTGCATTGCAATACATGGTGCATACCACTATTATTTTTTCATCATTCATTCACATACCAAAAGAGGAAAATTCGCATAATTTTATAAGCCAAAATAAAAAAAAATAAAAAATTTCAGGCCGACCATTTACAAGCTAGTGTCCCTGATTACATGTCTCCATTATAATTATACTGTAATATATGTATATGTTTCATGTATCTGTGCATGTATGTATGTATGTAGGTATGTATTTGTTGAATAAAAATACCAGCAAATACCGACCTATGCATGTATGTATGTATGTAAGCATGTTTGTTTGTATGTGAGTGAGTGTATGGATTTATGCATATATGGACCTACACGGTACATCTCCATGTGTGTGTCGCATATATATGTGTGTGTGTGTGTGTGTGTGTGTGTGTGTGTGTGCAAAAGCTCGTGGGTGTATACGTACGCAGAGGAATCTCGGTGTGGCGTGAATACTTCTGCCGTCATTACCTGGCTGGCCGTGGACGGGAGACGTCCACTTACCTGCCGCACCTGAGCCTTGATGCTGCTCACGTGTGTCCGCGATCGGGAGGCTCTCGAGACGTACTTTATTGTTTCCTGTCTGAGGAGATGACAAGCTGGAAGGTTTGGAAGGGGATGACAAGGCAGGGGCAGAGGAAGGTCAGGGAAAGAAAGACAAAGGCTATGAGAATTAATTGTAAGCAGAGAAGAGAGGGAGGGTGGATAGTATGCAAGTAACATGACAGGGGCAGAAGGTAAAGGAAAGAAAGGCTATGATAATGATTGGCGTTGACGAGGCAAAAGGAAGAAGGTACGTACAGTAACTAGAGTGGGGTGGTGTGTTAGATGGAGGATGAAGGAAAGAAAGGGAAGAAGGGTAAGGGTGGGTATCAAGGCCAGAAGGATCGGATGGTTATAAGACTGATTAAAGAAAGGAGAACGTCGGCAACTACTTCAGTCGAGTCCAAGGATGATTATACCTTCACCAGGTTTCTAAGGAAATATGAACAAAACAAGCAAAAAAGTGTAAATATGTTAACACAAGTCCAATACACCTCCCGTAACATGCACTAGACTGGGACAGGACAAAAGTGACGCGGCAGCCCGACCCGGCAGTTGTGAGTGGTTCCTCGGGTGAAGAGAAGACAGCCTCTCGGTGGTTAGGCAGCGGCTTGCAGTCCCCGGGAAACACGTCGTTAGTGTAGACGGTTGAGCCAGCAGAAATGGACAGCTACCTTGTAGACGTCACTCGATGGAGGGGTGCGGGCTCAGCAGAATGGCAGCTGCATGAATACCCGAAGATGGTGCCGTGAGGGAAGACAGGTGAGCCACGGAGACGGACAGGCTGTGTCAGCTCGGCGTGGAGACTCTGGACCGGATAGGTTGGACGGAGGCTCATGCAGACCGTGCCCACAGGACTGCAAGGCTCCACAGGTTGAGAGGGAGGCGCTGGACGCTCAGTGGTCCTGGACAGCTCGGAGGTCAGCTCCGCTCTGCTGCTCCTTCCTGGAATCCTGGTAACCCGTCGACATAGCCTCGCCTCGACGCCACGTGGAATCAGTGACGTCAGGCAGTGAAGCCCGGACGAGACGGTATCGCCACCAGAGGAAGCCTTGGGCGGGCGGGCGAAGCAAAGGAGGGTTAAACGAAGCAGCACTGGGGAGGGCGGTGGCTGAATGAATAGCGTGACGGCGCCGCGTTCAGGACGACGCGAGTTCAATCCCCGCCCGGTGCCACCAAGCTAGGATTTTTCAGCCGCCGCCGAGTGGCTTAAAACTACCCACATGCTGTCCAGAAGACCAGCTATCAACCCGGACTCTAGATTCTAGGATTAAAGATGAGCTTCGGGAGGGCAGCATGAGCCAATGCAAGCTGGCGCCACAATAAACACTCACCTGCGCCAGAACGGGCTGGGCCGACCATCAGGCCCCACCGGGAAGAAGCCTTGAGCCGACCATCAGGATCCACCGGGAAGAAGCCTACCGACGTTAAAAAAAATAATTAAAAAAAACCCTGCCACACTGCCGGCTGAGCAGAGAACAATCAATAAAAGCACGAACCATATATCCCCGAGTGTAAATATCTGTATGCGTGTGTGTGTGTGTGTGTGTGTTAGTTCAGCCCTCACAGTGGGCAAGAGAAGAGAGGGGAGGAACGAAGATAATAGAAACTGATGTGTTGGATGAGACAGACGAAGGTGAGGGAGGGATAAGAAGAGAGGGTGGAAATAGCACAAGTTAAGGGAGCATAAGGCAAATAAGGTAAAGGAAAGGAGCAATGATAAACAAAGGGCTCGAAAAAAGTATATATATATATATATATATATATATATATATATATATATATATATATATATATATATATATATATATATCTATATATATATATATATATATATACATACAGAGGTGGGAAAGCGTGGTACTTACAGCGGTAGTGCGGTAGTACCGCATCACAAAAAAATACCGCACTACCGCAAAATTTCTGAAAATACCGCACTACCGCGGACCGCACTAAAAAATCCTGCGGTACTTTTTTGCGGTACTTTGAAAACTATCGAAGACGACATTTGCAGCGCGGCATGGTCACATAATTTTTATTTATTTTATTTTTTTACTGTGAAACGGACTCAATCAGTCAATCGGTATCAGTCATCAGAATCAGTGATTCAATCATTCTGACTTTTCAGTTATTGTTCAAAATTAAATACTAAATAGACAGACTAAACTACTACACTGCGAGTCTTCTTTAACCCGCGCGGTGCCGGCCATTTCAACCCCGGACTCGTCCGTGGTGCCGGCCGATTTTTCGTTTTTTTTTTTAGCTTAAAAAATCCTAAGCAATTGTAAGATAATGGAAAACATGCAAAAAGTGGTTAAGCAAAGTGATAAAAAAATTAAACCCACCTTATATATGTTGGTGATGCCTCTCGTTGGTGCATTTAAATGACGGTACTCTCACTCGGTTTTATATAGTTTTTATTAGATACAGAATCATCTTCAGACATGTCTGATAAGTTGATAACATATCCTCAATACCAAACGCGAGTAAATATGTTCGTCACTCAACCCACGGCGGCGCGGCATGACTGCCTCTGACGATGACTGTACAAGCACTAACATGATCGCCGCCCATGTCCCGTACAAAGTTTTCTTTGATGCATAACATACTATATATGTTTTTTAATTTCATTTTAACTTTTTTATTTTATCATTCTCTCTCTCTCTCTCTCTCTCTCTCTCTCTCTCTCTCTCTCTCTCTCTCTCTCTCTCTCTCACAATAATAATAATAATAATAATAATAATAATAATAATAATAATAATAATAATAATAATAATAATAATAATAATAATAATAATAATAAAAATATTATTATTATTATTATTATTATTATTATTATTATTATTATTATTATTATTATTATTATTATTATTATTATTATTATTATTATTATTATTATTATTATTATTATTATTATTATTATTATTATTATTATTATTATTATTATTATTATTATTATTATTATTATTATTATTATTATTATTAGTAGTAGTAGTAGTAGTAGTAGTAGTAGTAGTAGTAGTAGTAGTAGTAGTAGTAGTAGTAATAGTAATGGTAATAGTAGTAGTAGTAGTAGTAGTAGTAGTAGTAGTAGTAGTAGTAGTACAAGTATTATAGTAGTAAAAGTAGCAGCAGCAGCAGTAATCGAATCAGTAGTTGTTGCTGCTGTTGTTGTTGTACTTGTTAAGGAGACGATTATATACACATACATCAACCCACTGATAAGATCTCCAACAGCGTTAAGAATGCAAGCACGGCGGAAAGGGTTGGGGGGGGGGAAGCGGTACGAGTAGGCTATTATAGTTACCCTCACAGGGTAGGAAGGACGTCAGATCTGTTGCCACTCCTATCCTTGCTCGTTATATTAATATATTGGGTATTTTCGTGTTATCCTCAAGTGTAACTGCTGTACCAATGTTAACAATCGTGGTAGGAGTAGGAGTAGGGGTAGTGGCAGTGGTGGGTGAGGGGAAGCGAGGTAACTTGGGAATACTGATCAGAGGGTCCAGACTCGTCCGTCATGTAAACAAGAGATCGTGGGCCGCTGTGTGTTTGCCGGGCGTCTCAAGGTCACCGTGCACGGATCCGTTCTTGCAGGTTTCTCGGGTTACGAATGCAGTGGCCACGAAGCCATTCCTCCAGATCTTGTTGCGGAAACATTCACATGTTTATAAACCCGCTGGATGTCCGCGGAGATCCAGTTCAGATAAAAGAAACAATTTATAATAATAAACGTCAAGTATGATATTTACCTTGTCCGTGTAATAATAATAATAATCACACTTCTTTACATATAATATGAAAGTTGTTTGTACGAAAAGATTCACACGCTTATACACCCAATGGGAGGCTGTAAAGATCTTGTGTGTGTATAATTATATTGATAGTGATGATAATAATAATAATAATAATAATAATAATAATAATAATAATAATAATAATGATAAACGCCAGCTATGGTATTCTCTTCATGTAAATAGCTGCCCATATTTTTCTCATTCTCGTTAGCTATAAAATAGTATGAGTCCAAAAGGGTTGTAAACTTATGAAAATCAGCCAGTCTTTTACATTTATCTTAAACACACAAACTTCTGAAGATATCCGCGAAACCGGTCTCCCCCTGTCTATAATAGGAAGACCTTCAAGCATTAGTCATCAGTTTTCATGTTGATATAAACGTTAACACAACTTTATACACACGCACACTTACATGGGTACCACACATATCTGGTTTTATTGAAAGACGTTGAAGCAAGTAACTTCCTTCGTATTTCACTCACTTTTCGGTGCTTATTCATAGAGATCATGAAGGGAGCAATAGAGCACTTCCTTAATTTAATCACATTATTATTTTTCTGCATTTATTTCACCTTATAATATCAGCATTGTAACTGTGATATCCAGCGTGATTTACTGTGCAAAGATTTAATTATAAGAAGAACAATGTACGATACTATATTAAAATGAAGTACCCTTAAAGATAATGAACCATGTGGTTTACATGTATCCTGTAAATGATCACCGATGCGCCTTTACTTAGTGATGCTCTCTGATGCGCGTAAACTGGACGCGGTCTGGCGAGCACGAGCTTTTGCTGGCAGCTTTTGCTCGCGGGATTGCTTGCTCGCGAGCTTTTGCTCCTGCGTTTAGCTCGCCGTTTGGACGGGGAGCAGCTCGGCGAGCCGCGAGCAGGCAGTCAAATGAGCTCTTTGGTGCACCGATATATGAATAATATATATTGCCTAGTGTATTGGATTCGTATACCCATGATATTAGAGAACTTATTAACATACTCGTTTTATGTTTGATTGTGTTTGTAATATTTTATAATATTGTGAAAGATAATGTTGGTTTTTATTTTGATGTCTGGATCTCTATACCAAGACCAAGACCGCCCAGCTGAAATAAACACTCGCCATGGCCACCTTCGCTCCTAGTTCTAGAGTTCATTGGTCCTCCGGTATTATGCACTCGTTAATAACCTGATAGCTGCGGGGATCATGTTTCTTAAAGGCCCCTATAAGCGAGAAAAATTAGAAAAAATCATCACTCACACAAACCATTTCATAATATATCAACGCATTTGTGATCAGTTTATGCATCATCTATTTTGGGGGGTTTATATCATGGCACAAATTTGGCCCGTCGCTGCTACCTAATTTTGACCCTTGGGTCAACCATGAGATTCATCACTGCCCCTCCTTATCTCTAACCCTTTTAGATACTGTAAACAACTCGCCCGGGGCCCCCAGACTTGCTCAAGGTGCCCCGCTCTTTCCCCGACTCGCCCGGGGTGCCCCGCTCTTCATAGGCGCGACATGCCATAGGCGCGATAACACTTTTCTCCCCATTACAGGTAAAAAATCACAATTATATGACACAACCAATATGGCAGTAAAAATTACAATTAAATGACACAACAAATATGGCATTATTATATGACAAATATTCGTCTATGCATACCCCAGCCGCCGATGCTGCTGACGGCGGCTACAGATGGATTGTTGTACACATCATAGGTCTCCCATCTCTTCAGCCATGACCGAACCCAGACTCTTCTTTCCTTTTTTCTGCGCTCGTTGAATAACAGCAAGTAATGCCATCACAGCTGCACATTTAGCCGTAATGCGAAGCATAAATGTAGTAGGCGCCATGCCTGAGGCTTTGTTTACAATGTTGCTCGTCGCTCGTCAGTGTGAGGACAACAGTGACTTGTTCGCGAGCAGAAGCTGCCAGCAAAAGCTCGCGCTCGCCAGATTTGGGTCCAGTGTGACGCCAGCATAAGGAAAAGTTTTCAGATTAGCAGGACGGGGCAGTGATTCGGATGGAAGGGGCACTTAAGAGAGTTTTATGTCATAACAGCTCGTTGAATGGTATTTACAGGCTATGTATGATAGTGCTGAGAGTAGTTTGAACTATTATTATAGCAATGAATAACTAACCATTCAGTATAGAAAAGAGTAAAAGTTAGTATGTAGTTTTTCCGGAGGTTAGCAAATTTCTTTTAGTTTCAGGCGAATGGAAACACACATCAGATGGTCGCTTCTTTTTCTGATGCCATAGCATTGGAATATATATATATATATATATATATATATATATATATATATATATATATATATATATATATATATATATATATATATATATATATATATATATATATATATATATATATATATATATATATATATATATATATATATATATATATATATATATATATATATATATATATATATATATATATATATATATATATATATCTATATATATAAAAAACTGTGTAGTAGGTGGCCGAAGTGATAGCGTACTGGACCCACATTCGCCGCGTGATGGACGACGCGGGTTCGAAACATCACGCTACCACTCGGATTTTTCAGTCACCGCCGAGTGGCTTAAAACTACCCACATGCTGTCCTGAAGACCACCCATCAACCCGGACTCTAGAGGAAGCCGTCCAAGCGAATCAAGAACTAGTTCCGGGGGGCAGCATGAGCCAATGCAAGATGGCGCCACTATAAACACTCGCCTGCGCCAGAACGGGCTGGGCCGACCATCAGGCCCCACCTGGAAGAAGCCTTGGGCCGACCATCAGGCCCCACCGGGAAGATGCCTAAAAAAAATATATATATATATATATATATATATATATATATATATATATATATATATATATATATATATATATATATATATATATATATATATATATATATATATATAGACATACATATAATATATACTATGAGTTTCCATCTTCTATCTTAATAATAAGAACAATATTTTGTGGACATACAATATTTTCTTATATTTTTTATTCAGCTCTTGGTCTGTTTCCCTTACCGTATAAGATAATATTTTCACACGCCTATACATTCACGAAGGTTGTAAATATCCAGTGTGCGAGGAAGTTAGAATATATAAGTCGTTCAATCATGTTGTTATTTGTTTGGCTGTGTACGGTAATCAAGACGAATAGAAAAGCGGGAAAAGTAATGTGGAAATTGCGAAGATTTGAAAGGAGAGTGTAGCACTGAACAAAAATATGTAGGACAATGTAGGAAATGAATGGTAAGCTAAAAGGAAAAACCCGAAGGAAAAGATAAGGAAGAAGAGTCAAATATATGACGTATTATTTTGTATTAGCAATGCTGCTCACACTCTCCTTCACGTTCATTGACCGTAAATATCCAGTGTGTGAGGAAGCTGTAATTCAGAAGTCACTTAGTTATTGTAGTTTTTGTTTGGGATTGTATGGAAAAAAGAGGAAAAGAAAAGTGAGAGAACAGTGGAAATTACAAAATTAAGAAAGAAGAGAAGTGCATAATTTAAATAAAAAGCAGAAAAGAGGATGAGTCAGGAATGGAAACAAAAGGAAAGGAGAATATGAAGAGCGAGAAATGAAAGGATAGAAAAGTAAAGTCAAATAAGCATATGAGCCAATCTCTTACATTTGCAAAACCAGTCCCACACTTTCCAACATAATCTTAAAAATAGAATACATCGTATTTTAGTGTTTGTTCTGGTGTGTACGATAAAAAGGCATAGAAAAGGGGAAAAATACGTACAGTGGATATTGCAGATGAAAGAAAGAGGAGTGCAAAACAAAACAAAAGTAAAATAGGAGATAATGGAGAAATTGAGAAAAGATATAATGAAAAAGGAAAGGAAACGATAGGGAGAGAAAAAAAAACCGAAAATGAAAATAATAGGAAAGTGAGTTTGATTTTACATTTACTAAATCACTCAGACTTCCCTACACATTCTTGAAGGTCGTAAATATCCAGTATATAAGGAAGGTAGAACAATAAAGTCACTCTGCGGTCCTTCAGGTCCTCGAGTACAGGTCTCGCTGAGTCTGACCCAAAGCTTCACACATTTCCACACATACTCGCGGGCAATAAACACTGAGGCTGGATTATGACCGAGGAGTTGCTACAACTATAAAAGTCAGCCTTCTTGCAATGACATGGGATCCAGGCAGTGTAAGGCAAACATTCACACATTCCTACACGCAAGCCATAAGAATCCAGTCTGCATAAATCCGTGCGACTGAGGAAGGAGCAATTATGAAAATAAAAGCCATTCTTCCTGTAGTGAGACAAAGCCTGACGGTTCTAGAGAAGAGTTCACACGAAGAAATGATGAGCAAATATCCTGTCTGTATACATATTTTTATTCCACTGAGGAAAGTGACCATGAATAATATTTGTGTTTTTTTGTAGTAAGACATAATCCAGACCGTCGTAGAGAAACAGTTACACCTCAAACTAACACTAAAACTAAAGCCCATGTCTGTATGATTGAGTAGCTATAAAATAAACGTAACCCCTGAAGTGACACAAATTTAGTATGTTAGTGAGACATTCACACCTAAGAATGATACCGAAATATTCAATCTATACACATATGATAAAATAACGGTAGAAATAAAACAAATAAATTTATAAATAACTCTTACAGGGTACAGAAGATATTCACACTTTCTTTTTTTTTTTTTTTTTTTTTTTTACATCTTCGCCTGTGGCGCCGGTAGACTTGTTTTTGGAGGGTCCTGGTGGTATGGCCCAGCCCGCTGTGGCGCAGGCCAATGTTTATAGTGGCGCCATCTTGCATTGGCTCATGCTGCCCTCCCGGAGCTCATCTTTAATCCTAGAGTCTAGAGTCCGGGTTACCGCCATCGAAAATATTCACTCTATATACAACATGGGATAAAATAGAAATAAAAATGAAAATATGTGATTGCTGCGATGATATTTACATGATATAGAATTAATCTTTACACCACAGAAAACAAAAACATCAAGTCTGTATACATATGAATCAGTAACTGTAGAACTAATTATTTTAGTGACAAATTCAGATGGCATCAAGGAAACATTAATACAGGAATACCGCGAAAATATACAATCTCTGCACATGATGGAATATTTGTAGAAATAATAATGCATTTCTGGCATTGATTAATTATGTTAAGACATGCATTCTCGCTGAGAAACAACAAATATTCAGTTGACATGCATTATGATCGAGTAGATGCGGCTGATTCTAAAAGTCCTGGAATACAAAGTCTTTTTCCTAAAGTTTTGCTCTCCAGATTTCGGACAACTGTTTTTTGTTCTGAGCATAGGTTTCCGGCTCCAATAAACAAGATATTTTATGGGGTTCTATACTATCTGCATGAAATTAGACTATCGGATTATCTCACTGGTGGATTACGAATGAATGGACATTTACAGTAACACACAGAGGAACAATGTAAATAACACGCAGATAGAGTAACTACAGAACTAACAGAGGAAGAAGTTAAATCCTGAAGCAAGACATAAGTAGCAAGAGAAATAACACAAATGGAGTATCAATAGGATCACAAAAATAGAGCAGCTATATAAACAACTCAAATAAAGTACTTATAGAAATCGTAGACCTATACCAATAGAAATAACACAAAAGGTAGCTAAAGAAATAACAACCAAAAATAATGATTGATAAAGAAGCATTGTAAATAAAACACAAATGTCCTGACTCTAAGATTGAATAGAAGAAGAAAAAATATTACATTCTTGAATTGTCACAAATTCAGACCGTTAGACAAGCATTCACACTCATTTCTGACACTCAAATATTCAGTTTATAGTCATTACGATCAGGGAAGGAAATGAGCATACATATTTGAAAGTCGCAACTGTCTCGTTTGTGTTGCTCGCCATTATAAGTCTTCCCTCCCGCCGTGCCTGCATTCTTGGCCCTGTGTTGAAGATCTTATCATGGGTTGATATGCGTGTATTTAACCGTCTGCTTGACACTGTTCTTCCACCTTCTCAGTACGTAAACTTTGGAGGTGCACATGGGAGTGTATCAAAGCGTGTGTGACACTGAACCGACTTTATATATTTTTTTTTCTCTTCCCTTTCCTCTTATATTTTTGTCTTTCTGTCCTCTGTTTAGGAGCAACATGTAGCGGGACATACATTTTCTATCGTTAATCCTTGGTCTGTCTGCTGTGTCGCTATTAAGAAAAAATACAATCTAATAACTGGCTGGCTGCCTGTCCTCGGTGGTGTGCGGTTGAGCGTTTTTAGCGAGTTTTCTCCTCCTCTTCCTCCTCCTCCTTCTTCTCCTTTTAGTCTTTCTCCTCCTCCTGCCGTGTTCGTCCTTAAACGTCCTTCCACTCACCGCGAGTCAACAAGCAAGCAAAGTCTTAATTGTTGGTTCCACACTCCTTGTTAGGCGGCGTGCATATTATTTTATATTTACATCTGTGTACATCATTTTTAATTCGCCCTTTGTTTTTTTCTCTTCTCCTCCTCTTCCTCTTCTTCCTCAGACCCCCAGTTCTTCTTGTCCTCCTCATTCTACTCCCTCTCCCTCTCTTCCTCTTGACGCTATTGTTGCTGTTATTTTTGCTGTTCCTCTGCTTTTTCCTCCTCCTCCTCCTCCTCCTCCTCCTCCTCCTCCTTCTCCTTCTCCTCCTTCTTCTCCTCCTCCTCCTCCTTATCCTCCTCCTCCTCCTCCACCTTCTGCTCCTTATTTCCCTCTTCCCTCTCCTCCTCATCTTTATATCAACGAAGTCCTTCTCATTATCGACATGATGAAATTCAATGGTTTCTCTGTAGCCGGACGTGGAGGTTTGGCTGCGACAGGAGAGCGGGAGGGAGGGAAGAAATAAGAGAGGAGGAGTGGAAAGGAGAGAGGAAGAGGAGTTAAAGGTGAGAGAATGAAGCAGGGAGACAGGGTAAAAGAGAAGAAAGGAAGCCCAGTGGAGGGAAGGAAGAATGGAAGGAAACTGGAGGATGGAGAAAGATAAACAGGGAGGGTAAGCTGGGGAGCGGTCGTGCTAATGGCAATACAGTGACTTGACAGTGACAGAAGGAGTGAGAGGTGTCCAAAACGCAGAGAAAAGTAAAGAGATGGAGTGAGGGAGAGAGGAGTAGAGAAAGAGGAAGAGAGGGAGAGACTGTGCTGATGGCCGGCAGTAGCTTGGGGAGTGAGGCGTGCAAAACGTTCCCTTTCAGAACTCCTGTTGGCATACTTACCTGGCACAGGAGATACCGTGACCACACCTGTTATATCACTCTGCGTCTACGGGGAATGAGGATGTGTGTCACACGTCCGTCACTCCCTCCCCGCTGGCCAGTCCTGTCGGTCTGTTGGGTTCGGGAAGAGGGGAGGGAGATGCATGAGAGGGCGTGAGAGGTAGAACACTCTTCTTCGTCTTCCCTTCCTGCCTGCCTGCCTGCTTTGTTTCTCTTCTAAGTTGTGCGTATTTTGCTTGCTTGGAGAGTACACATGCAAAGCCCTCCCTGCACTCCACCCTGCCGGCTCATTAACGATGTGCTGTGTGGAGATGAAAAAAACAGGTGTGTCGGGAATACTTACTATACCTGTGTGTGTGTGTGTGTGTGTGTGTGTGTGTGTGTGTGTGTGTGTGTGTGTGTGTAACGGATCCTCAGGAAGGAACGTAGGAAAACTGACGAAGCAGGAACAACTATCAGTCAATTTTGCGGACGAGACGGAAGAAGGAAGAAACGGGTGGTCCAGAATAGGCGTTGTTGGTGTGGTGACGATGGAGGGTGTTGTAAGGGAGAGAGGCTGTATGACAAGGTAAAATGTATTCTGTTAGGAGAGAAGATCGGGACGGGTTGGATATTTACGTTATGAATCAGAAAGTCTGATACAGGAAATAAAGTACCTGGTGTGAAGTGTCCGGAGAGAACGGGTAATAGATGATGGAAACATGGAAACATGGAAATGCAGACAACAGAAAGCCTATTGGCTCATTACGAGGTCGCCCGCTTGGGTGATTTAATCTGCTCGACCGCCACTTGGGGCTTGGTGAGCAGATGAAAGCACCTCGATATTGAGGAGCAGATGGAAGCCCCTCGCTATTCAGTTCACTCCCGACGCAGCGAAATGACGGTCGATTCTATATTTGAAGGAGTTGATGGTATTCGCATTTACTACTTCTGAGGGAAGATTGTTCCAGTGGCGGATGACTCGGTTTGAAAAGAAACTCCTTCCAATGTCTGTGTTACATCGACTCGACTGAATGGGTAAACCGTTATTTCTAGTTCTTGAGTTGGTTTGCAGTTCAAAGAATTTGGTGTAATCGACGTTATTGAACTTTTTTAGATACTTGAAGACTTGAATCATATCCCCTCGTTGGCGTCTTTTCTCCAATGTAAAGATATTGAGTCGCTTGAGTCGTTCCTCGTACGGTTGAGCCCTGAAGGTTGGAATCATCTTTGTGGCGCGTCGTTGAATCCTTTCCAGTAAAGCAATGTCCTTTCTGTAATTGGGAGACCAGAACTGCACTGCATACTCGAGGTGCGGTCTTACCATGGAATTATACAAGGATAGCATCACGTCTGGTGTTTTACACTCGAAGTTCCTCGCTATGAACCCGAGCATAATGTTGGCCTTGTTGTATGCTTTTTTACAGTGATTCGCGTGTTTCAGGTCACTGCTGATAGTGACTCCAAGGTCCTTTTCCTCCTGCATCGCTTGCAGAGGCCTCCCATTCATGATGTATGTGTGGTTACTATTTTGGGACCCAATGTGCATTACTTTGCATTTGTCAACATTAAAAGACATTTGCCATTTTTCCGACCATTCGATAATGTGATTGAGGTCTTTCTGAATGAACTAAGTGAAACGTATACAAGGAGGAGGCAGAGGCAGGGAGATGTTTATTACGTGGTGGAACATGTACCAGTAAAGGAAGTGTATACCACGTTTGATGAAAATATACTAGGGAGAATTAGTATTAAATGAATGGAGATAGCAAGTAGGAGTTGCTCAGGTGTACAACTATATGGAAGGGAATCTTAGTTAGAAGGAGGAACATTAACAGGGATTGGTATCAGGTAAGAGAAGCGACAAGAGGAAGGAGGAGGTAAGGTAGAAGAAGGGACACATGGAGAGAGTCAGACAAAAGTGACAGGTAGGAAAAAGGATAGAAAGAATACAGGTGACTGGAGAGGGGTTAGGTAGAGGGAGGGACAGGCAGAGGAATGGCAGATAAAAGGGACAGGTGGAAATAAGAGGTCAGTTAGAAGGAAATACAGGTGAATGGAAAGGAGTTTAAGTAGAAGGAGGGACAGGTGGAGAGGGAGGAGGTCAGTTATAAAGAAGGGGCAGATGAAGGGAAAGGGGTTAGATAGGGGGAGGGGCAGGGGGAGGGGGGGGGTGGCTTAGTAGAAGGAGAGGCATATGAACGGAGCTAGGTGACGTAGTTGTGAGACAGGTGGAGGAGAGGGTCAGGTTTGGGGAGGGACAGGTAGAATGGAGGGGGGTTGAGGTGTGCTTGGTGAGGCAGTGACCCAAGACAGACCTTGAGGCCGCAGATCCCACCACACCTTCCTCGCTTATAAACGTGCTAATCGTAAATCCTCCAGCCTCACTCCTGTACCTCCTCCTCCTCCTCCTCCTCCTCCTCCTCCTTCTCCCCCTCCTTCTCCTCCTCCTCTTCCTCCTCCTCCTATTCTCCCACCTCTTCCCCCGCCCTTAAATCAACGCTCATAAAATAAAGGAGGTGACGTTGAGGAAAAAAAAGAAAAAAAGAAACACAAAATAAAAACTTTGCATTCATACCATCATCACCTCCACCACCACCACCACCTCGGGACACACACACACACACACACACACACACACACACACACACACACACATTCCCCGGAGGCTCGTAACGTGTCCAACAGCATCATACGTCATGCAGGTTTTCCCCTTAATTGCCCCAATACCTGAGCACCTAACTACCGCCGCACGATGTATCCGTTCTGGCTTTTTTTTTTCTCCTCTCACTCTTTTCCGCCTCCTTCATAAGGGTGTGTTCGCCAATCAGCACGCACCCTGCTAAACAGTACTCATGTCACCAAGAAATAAAAAAAAAGCTACCTTGGACAACTAACTGAGTTGAGGTATATAAAAAAAATAATTATTGCTAAGAAGAACGTTAATCATTTATTCTTTTGCTTTGGTAACTGCAATAAATCCTTTGCACCTATCGGATCGCTTTACCTTTTTCTTACGTTTCTTTTTCTTTTTTTCTTATGACAGGAATAGAAATTGAAGTGATGCGTACAAATTGGTGAATACTAATTGAGGTGGTGCGTACAAATCGGCTCGTTTACCCTTTACAAAACCCTATACAAAAAATAAAATAATTCGTTGTGTCCGCAAGTGATTTGCATATAAGAGTTTTTGTGTAGTTCATGAAGGGGTGAATATTTTAGCTTGGAAAATTATAATAAAAAAATAACTGCTAAGCGTATCGTACTTTCGGTGTATTGTGTTTATGTGCGCTGCGTGTGAGAGTATTTCTCTTAGTGATGTATATGTGGCATCTTCTGCAAGTGTGGTCTGTCTTAGTGCGTGCATTCTCTCCTCAAGTGCATCGTTTGTTCCAGTTCGGTGCATTCTATTTAAACGCTCATTCTGTTTTAGGTGTATTCCAGTTTAAAGGGCGCTGTGTGTATCATTAGTTTCCTTGTGGGGGATGAGTAGGCGTGCATATATTATTACTGTGGCCATGAGCAGTTAGTAAACCAGATGAAAGAAAAATCAAAGCCAGTATTATGAAATAATGAATACTGATGTTTATTAGTTTCCCTGTTATCGCAAATGTGTATACATCCATGGGGGCATAAGCAAGTTAACATACCAAACTAAATAAAAACAAAGCAAGCATTATGGAGTTAAGATTATTAACGTGTATTAGTTCTCCTCTTGTTATAAGTAGGTATATCAAGGGTAGCAAGACACCTTTCCATCCGAAACTGACCTTTTGACCACTCTACTTTCTTTTATAGGAGCAGCGCAGAGCGGACTTTTTTATTATATTTATTTTTGCCCTTGAGCTGCTTCCTCTACTGTTAAAAAAAAGTACATATTTTATTCATGGAGCCCCAAGCAGGTCAGCATACCAGATAAGAAGAGGAAAACCAGTACTATGGAATTACGATTACTGACGTGTATTAGTCTTCCTGTTGATCTAAGTCATAACCAAGTTAAAATATCAGATCAAAAAGGAAAAAAGCATTATGGAATCACAATTACTGACGTAAATTAGTCTTCCTTTGGTCATAAGTAGGTGTATATATTATCCCTATGGCAGTGAACAAGTTAACATACCAGATAAAATAGGAACTATAGAAATAAGTGTATTGACGTGTATTTGCTTTCTTCTAGGGATCAGTGAGTGTATTCATGATCAGTGAGGTCACGAGCAAGTTAATATCCCGGGCAAAACCATAAAATAGACACCGATGCGAAATCACGAAATATTGATGCCTTTAAATCAGGTTACTGCCGCGCGTGTGTCGGCGAAGCAGTAAATTTCAGGCCCTTGAGAGGAGAGGGAGGGAAAGAAAAAGAATCGTATCCGCAAGGGTCAAAAGTTCGTGTACTCCCTCCTTCCCTCCCCCTTCCTCTTCCCTCTTTCCCTCCTCTCTCCCTCACCTTTCCCTCCTCCCCTCCCCTCTCATGCATGGCCTTTGTTTCCCTCCTCATGGATACGCCCGTGTGTATGTGTGTGTGTGTGTGCAAAACAATAGTGATTCATTGTGTCCCGTTTGATGGAATGTTATCGAGATAGAGGCTACTGGTGAGGTGTGGACGTGGTTAGCGGTAATGATAGTAGTAGGCTGGTAGTAGTAGTAGTAGTAGTAGTAGTAGTAGTAGTAGTAGTAGTAGTTGTTGTTGTTGTCGTTGTTGTGGTAGTAGTTGTAAAAGTAGTTGTGGTGGTAGTAACAGAAGTAGTTATGGTAGTAGTATTAGCAGTAGCAGTAGTAGTAGTAGTAGTAGCAGTAGTAGCAGTAGTAGTTGTGGTAGTAGTAGTAGACGTAGTTATGGCCGTAGTAGTAGATGTAGTTATGGTAGTTGTAGTAGCAGTAGCAGTAGTAGTAGTAATAATAGTAGTAGTAGTGCAAACTGAGTCACCTAAATACATGCATGAAACTTCTGCTTGGGTGATAGAGAACAATCTGTGTGGAAACGATCAAATGTTTCCTTTCTCTTCCCATAAAATGTATCTTACCCTGCCACAACAAACAACTTTTATTTATTTATTCATAGTGGTATGGAAGAAAGGTGAAGGAAAGTGCAGGATAACAAACAATAGCAGCAACCACTTCATACAGACAAGTACACGGTATAGCCTGATTGGCGCTAATAGAGAGACTTAGAGTGTCCTAAGTTTGGTGAGTTTACAATGTTTAGGAATAGGATAAAAATAAATAGGCTACAGAGCACCTCCCTCCCTCCTCCTCTTCCTCCTCCTTTTCTTCATTCTAGTCTTCTACTCCTCCTCCTTCTCGACAGATAAAACAATTGGAATTTAAAACATAGCTGCTTCCTGCTTGTAAACACACTCTGCTAATAATTTCCCGACTCGTGAGTCAGTAAACTAAGGAATTTGTTTCATTAAAATTCTCGCTGATGTCGTCGAGTGGTCCGTCTCCCCCGCCCATGCCCACTCCCTCCCGCCCTTCCCGTTACGTACTGTAGCTGGAGGAGGAGGAGGAGGAGAAAGAAGAAGAAGAAGAAGAAGAAGAAGAAGAAGAAGAAGAAAATGAAGAAGAGAAGAAGAAGAAGAAGAAGAAGAAGAAGAAGAAGAAGAAGAAGAAGAAGAAGAAGAAGAAGAAGAAGAAGAGGCGACGGAGGAGGAGGAGGAGGAGGAGGAGGAGGAAGAAGGGGAGAAGGAGAAGAATGAAGAACAGCAGGAGCAGGAGCAGAAGTAATAGAAGGAGGAGAAGAAAAAAAAAGGAAGGCGAAGGAAATAAAGAGATTATAATAAGGAGAAGGAGAGGAGGAGGAGAAGAAGAAGAAGAAGAAGAAGAAGAAGAAAAAAATAAATAAATAAGTAGAAAAAAAAGACGTCGAAGAGAAAAAAAGGAGTAGAAAGAGGAGAAAGAGAAGAGCAGGATGAAAAGGCGAAAGAAGAGTGGGAGGAGGAGGGGAGAGGAAGGAGCGATGTCGCGTGTCAAGGTGTCAATTGTTCTCACGTCACAGGTGGGTCACGGGGCTAATTAACCTGTCATCAAACTGATACAGGGGAGTCTTAAGGGGCTCTCACACATTCCCGGTCCCGGTCCCGATCGTCCCCGATGACTCCCGACAAGCCGATCGAGGCCTGACCGCCGACAAACTAGGCTATAATCCCTGGACCGGCGGCTTACCGCCGGTCTGCCTGCGGTAGACCGGCGACCATATACGATTTTCGATTTCTCCGACCGGCGACTGCAGCAGGTCAGTCGGCGGTAGACCGCCGGTCTACCGGCAACAGACCTGCGGCACATTGGCGAGCAAACACTTTCTTTTCATTTTCATATATTTATAACTACCTCATAAACAGCTTCATACCTAAATTCATTCGTGTGTTTTATGCACACGAATGCATTTAGGTAAGAAGCTGTTTATGAGGTAACTATAAATATATGTAAATGCAAAGAAAGTGTTTGTTCGTCGATGTGCCGCAGGTCTGCCGCCGGCCGGCCGGCCGGCGGTCTACCGCCGACTGACCTGCTGCAGTCGCCAGTCGTAGAAATCGAAAATCGTATATCGTCGCCGGTCTACTGCCGGCAAACCGCCGTCTTACCGGCGGTAAACCGCCGGTCCCGGGATTATTGCCTATTTTGTCGGCGCCCGGTCGACCGGCGGTGTCGAAAAATATCGCCGGCCGACCGGCGGTCGACCGGCAGTCAACTGCCGACAACCCACGGCCGACCGGCGGCAGACCGGCGGTAGACCGGCGGTAGACCACGAGTGAACACCTGTGTCTGACCTGGGGATTAGCAAGGGAGGAAGGAGGAAAACGAGGAGGAACAGGTAGGAGCGAGGGATGAAGAGAGAGAGGGAGATGAGATAAAGGAGGAAGAGGATGGGCGAAAGAGAGAAAAAAAAATATATATATATATATATATATATATATATATATATATATATATATATATATATATATATATATATATATATATATATATATATATATATATATATATATATATATATATATATATATATATATATATATATATATATATATATATATATATATATAATCTGGATAAATTCAGATTCAACAGGGACATAGACAAAAATTGGTTTACTAACAGGGTGGTGGATGAGTGGAATGGGCTTAGCAGTCATGTGGTGAGTACCAATACAATTGTCACATTCAAAAATAGACTAGATAAATTCATGGACAGCGATATTAGGTGGGGTTAGATACACGGGAGCTTAGGGTCAAAGGAGCCTAGTACAGGCCTACCGGCCTCTTGAACTCCTGCGTTCTTATGTTCTTATGTTCTTATATATATATATATATATATATATATATATATATATATATATATATATATATATATATATATATATATATATATATATATATATATATATATATATATATATATATATATATATATATATATATATATATATATATATATATATATATATATATATATATATATATATATATATATATAGGAGAGAGAGAGAGAGTATAGAGATAGAGTCGTCTGCTGGCCTGCTAAACGATGCAGGGACTTTATCATTAGTTTATTAACTTTGCTTTTTACAGTGCACGCACGAGGGCCATCAGGCATGTCGGGCCCTTGTTTGTTTACCGTCTAAGTGATTACAGAGCTTCCCGGCGTGGCAGGAGCCCAGGCTGGCCTTATGTGGTGATAACGTAATGGTCTTACTCGATATTGTTTATCTATTGTCTGCGTTCGTAATGCTATCTCGTACAAAGTTATTTCAATATGCCCTGGAGGACATGTTTTTGTTCTGGTAATTTATCTGTTGTTTAAATTTAGATTTAGTATCACATTTCTGGCGTGTCGCGTGAAATGTCATTATTGTCTTTTTTTCCAACTTTTTTTTATGTGTGGGGGAAGGGGGATATGGTATTACTATTACTCCTTGGTCTCATCTAATGGTGATCTTTCTTTTGCCAAGAACTCTCGTGCATGCTTGCATTCATATATTTGTTTTCACTTTTTTTTTTTTATTTGGCCTTGTCATTATTTTTTGTGCTTCTCCTCATTCAATTGTTATTCATTTTTATCTTTTAAGATAATCTTAATCATGTTTTCAGATTTGTATCTGGAGTTTACGTCAATAGTGATGGTCTCTTGCTTATTTGAGATGTCTCGCTTCTCTGCTGAAGTCCCTTCTAATCAGTTTCCTGATTTTTTTTTCCACTCTTGACATTATCTTTAATCCTGGCTCTCACAGGTATGTTGTTATTGTATCTATGTATGTTTCTCTAATTACTCTACACTGGAACCATCACGTAGTTCTTAATCATTTGTATCCATCAAAGTTTACCTCATTAATTCTGTACACGAGCCATCACCGTCACCTTACAGCTGCCTCGGGAAGGTTAATGACCCATGCAGGTACTGGCCAGCTTAGGACTCCAAGGCTTCTCCACCGCTATTGCACCTCTCATCCATCTACTCCTCGTCTTCACCCCGCTCAAGCATCCTCATTAGTGTCTACCCCTGTGGTGAAAGAGTGAGGGAGTGTTAGAGGGTGAGAAGGGAGGGTAGGAAGGAAGGTAGGAGGGAGAGATGGAGGGTAAGGCCTTGGAGGAACGATGTATATGCTAATCCTTCATGCGCCTGTGTTGACGTGTACACTCGAACATTTAGATATTCTGTTTCAACAAGGCAAGTGATGCGGATACTTGAGTGTCCCTGACTACTGACTACTTGGTTCTATGCTCCTGCTGTTGTAGTTAGGGCGTAAAGGTGTTGGAGGGGGGGAGTGCTGAGGTGAGAAGTAGAGTATAATTTAGTAGATAAGACTGGGGGAGGGGGGGAAGGGGGTTAAATGAGATCCTGTGAAGAAAAAAAAGAGAGATGAGGAAGAGAGAAGAGGGAGATAAAGACGAAAAAAAGTAGAAGAGTACTGACAGCATACACACACACACACACACACACACACACACACACACACACACACACACACACATAAAAGAAGACAGACAGCTGTTCCAGACAACAACAAACCCCTGGCTGTTGCATGTTTAATCACCGAGGTAGAAGAAAAAATGATAATAAAAAAAGAAAACCCACCTTGTGCATGATAAGTTTTATTAATACTGCTGCTGCTGCTGATGATGATGTTACTGCTGCGGGCTGGTCTTTTCCTGCTGAACTGCTCCACACCCTGCTGAGGCCACCACCTGCTGAACCCAAGCGGCCTCGTGGAATATATAATTACCCACGGAGAAGTCCATCAGTCTGTAGGCATTACGGGGCGGGTGGCGTGAATACTGATGCCCCTCCCCGACGTGCCTATACCCCCACCCCCCACCCACCCCCGCCCTTCACTCATCCCAGCCCCTCCTTCCTCATCTTCATTCTCTCTCCTTCTCTCCTTCATACACTCCCTTTATTCCCTCTTCTCTTATGCTTTCCTGTGCACTTTCATCAGCCCTGCACTAACCCCAGCTCTCCCTTCCTCATCTTCATTCTCTTTCCTTCCCTCCTTCGAACACTCCCTTTATTCCTCCTCTCCTTAACTCCTTTCCTTCTGCTTCTCTTATGCCTTCTCGTATTCCCTTCACTCTTTTCCGTTCTCCCTTTCTCATCTTCATTCTCTCTCTCCTTCCTTTCTTCGTACACTTCTTTTAATTCTCCTTCTCTCCTAAACTCCATTACTCTCGCTTGTCTTATGCCTTCTCTTATGCCCTTCACTCTCTCCCGTTCTCCCTATTTCAGCTTCATTCTCTCTCCTCCTCTCCTTCGTACGTACACTCCCTTATTCCGCCTCCTCTCCTTAACTCCTTTACTCCTGCTTCTCTTATGTTTTCCCGTGCACTTCCTTCAGCCTTTCACTCATTCGAGCACTCCACTTCTTATCATCATTCTGCCTCCGTCCCTCCTTCGTTCACTCCCTTCACACCTGTTTCTCTCCCTAACGCCTTTACTCATGCGTCTCTTCTGCCTTCACTTGCACTTCCTTCACCCCTTCACTAACTTCCTCTTTCCTCCTCCCTTATCCTTTTTGCTCCTCTGTCCCATTCTGCTTTGTCTTATTCCTCTTTCCCTTCTTGTTCAACCTTTGACCATCCTTCACACCTCTTCTCCTTCCTTTGTGGGTTTCCTTTATTCTACTCTGCATCTTTCATACATCCCATCCCGTTCCACTCCTCTAGTCTTCTCTCCCTTCCTCTAACTCCTTCATCTCATTCCTTCATTGTTTCCCCTTCTCTCCATTTCCCCTTTTGCCCCCCTTCCTTCCCTCCTTTCGCACTCTCTCCTCATCACTCTTCTTTTCTTCTGGACTTCTCTTCACCCTTGTCTTCTCTCCTCTCTTCTTGCTCTCCTTTCCTCCCTCTTCTCTTTTCTGCCACAAACATGACGTGCCTGCCATCAACCACCCACGCTCATCTACGTTTTCCTCCTTCATTCCTTCCTTTCCTTTCTCCCGTGCGCCTCCCATCTATACTCTTTCCTATTCTCCACGCGGCGACACACACACACACACACACACACACCGCATTAGAGACAGCAATGGTCCAGGTAGCAACGTGATAGGGCAAAGAAGGTATACTAGATGAGCAAGATTTTTTTTCTTACTTTATTTGCATCGTAACTTCTCTTCTATTTTTTTTCCTCTCATGATTTTTATCTTATTCCATCGTAACTTTTCTTTTTTATATCCTTTTTCCTCTTATCTTTCTCCTCCTCCTCCTCCTCCCTCCCTCCTCCTTCTCCTCCATAGCTGTTGCTGTTGCTGTTTTGTGTTGCAGTGATGGACTAGCCGGGCTTTGTAACCTGAGTGTGTGTGTGTGTGTGTGTGTGTGTGTGTCACAAGCTCCTACTACAACCATCATACGTATGTGTGTGTGTGTGTATGCGCGCGGGCTTAGCTCCTACAGCCACTATTATGCTTATGTTAATGCTGCCACTGCTACATTCACTATTATATTGGACGAGCATTTGTGTTGTTAGTCAGTTATATAAAGTTTGGCTGGGGACGCTGCCGTAACTCTGCATCTCTCTGTTGTGTGGTGTAAAGGTTATCATTTCAATGACTCTTTATCACAGCCACTGAAGACAACATCCAACATGCCTACCCACCAACCTCTCCCTCCACAAAATTATTACTGTCACTGCTTGAACTAGACACCATCACCGCCAAAACAGACTATACCACAATAAACATCACGGTCCCCTCCCAAGACACCAGCCCACGCTACTGGTGGGGAGCACAATGCCATCGGTTCAAGTTTCGCAGATCAGTGTTCTTTAAAATTTTCTCACTGTGACGCAACTTCATTGTAATTGTTGCCTGCATTACCGATTTGCAAGCCTCTTTGACAGTCCTAAGAGGTGCGTACCTCCCGCCGTCTAAGAGGCATCTACATAAAAGGAACACTTCTAGCATTCTCAGGCGACCCAGAGGAGGGTGCAACAGAAGACTCATGCTATTTTCGACCATCCATTATTTACCTACGTTTCCTGCGAACGTTACTTAGGTCTGGTAGAGGATCGAGAGGTAGCGTGAGGCAGGCGTACAAGACAGGATTCCAAAATGAAAAATGAAACTTGAATCGAGGTAGCATGAGCCCAGCACGCAAGTAAAGGTGGTAATATGAAAACAAGAAAAAAAAATTGCGGCTTATCACTAGAGAGCCCCAGGAGAGCCTTGGAGGTGTTGCCAGCCTGCACACCGAGGGAGAAGACGATCATCACCACCACTCGAAAAACAAACCTCAACACCGCTACACGTACACACCATCTCGGCAGCGACAACACACACACACACACACACACACACACACACACACACACACACACACAAGCCTTATACGAGAGAAGTGTAAGTTAAGGAATTATATAAAATGTGATAAAATACGGGACAGTACGAACTTGATTCTATCCTGTAAACATACAAATAGTCAAAAACACACACACACACGGGACGGCGGCGTGGCTGGAATACCCTCATAGTCTTGTACCCTCCCTCCCTTCATTCCACCCCCCTCCACCCTCGGCTCCCTTCCTCCCTCTCCCTCCTCCCTCCTGCCTGTGCTAGACCGCCCGACCGTCTGCCTGATACACTGTTGCCAGACTCTCCAATAAGCGCCGCGCCCCTCGCAAGGTCGTTCCTTCGTTCCTTTCTCGCTGCAGCTGATGCCTACGACGGCTTGCAATACGTGACCCTCCCTATTAGGACATGGGTTCGTACACTGCTTCAAGTTCTTGGTTTGTTAAAGTTACTCTCAGTTTTTTTATTTTGTTTTTATTTCTTCGCCATTTCCTTTTGTCTGTTTTACGGCTGTCCACATGCCTTGTTAATGTTACTGAAGCTAAGGCGGTTGAGTATCTCTCTCTCTCTCTCTCTCTCTCTCTCTCTCTCTCTCTCTCTCTCTCTCTCTCTCTCTCCCCCCGCAACGTTCTTTCTTTATTGAAATTTCCTTATCTAATGCGTGGTTTGTGATGATGGGTTTCCACACCCCTCTTCTCTCTCTCTCTCTCTCTCTCTCTCTCTCTCTCTCTCTCTCTCTCTCTCTCTCTCTCTCTCTCTCTCTCTCTCTCTCAAAACTATTGACCTTTTATAACGACCTCTTCACAGTTTATGACGTAACCAAATCATTGGACGTAGTCTTTTTTGATTTCCAGAAAGCGTTTGATAAAGTCCCACATCATAAATTACTTTACAAATTAAAGCAAATAGGTATTGACGGTCAAGGACACCAATGGATCGCGAATTGGTTGAGCAACAGACAACAAAGAGTGGTGATTGACAGATTTAACTCAGTGTGGGTGCCGGTCACTAGTGGCGTCCCTCAGGGCTCGGTTCTTGGCCCAGTGCTCTTCATCATCATCATCAACGATGTGGATGTTGGACTCAATAACCGCATTAGTAAATTTGCAGACGACACAAAGATTGGTAACTCGGTTCACACTGACGAAGACAGGCAAAGCCTCCAAGAGGATTTACACAAAATTTCAGCTTGGTCGGATAGATGGGAGATGCCCTTTAACGTAGACAAGTGCCAGGTCCTTCAAGTTGGAACAAGGAATAAAAAGTTCGATTACGAAATGCGCGGCGTTAAACTCAAAAGCGTTCAATGCGTTAAGGATCTGGCGGTCAAAATCGCGTCAAACCTCAAATTCTCACATCAATGCATCGATGCAGCAAATAAAGCGAACAGAATGTTGGGCTTCATTAAAATAAACTTTTCATTCTAGAATAAAGATGTAATACTTCCACTCTACAATTGTTTAGTCAGACCCCACCTGGAATATGCGGTAAAGTTTTGATCTCCCCACCATGCAAAGGACATTGCTAAATTAAAAGGTGTTCAGCGTCGGGCAACAAAAATGATCCCTTCCTTGCGCAACAAATCCTACAAAGAAAGGCTACCCACCCTTAACATGTTCTCTCTTGAGAAACGTCGCCTCCGAGGAAAACTGATCGAATGTTTTAAAATACTTAATGGTTTCACGAATGTAGACAGATCAACATTGTTTATGATCGATGACACTTTGCGAATGAGGAACAATGGCATAAAACTCAAATGTAGACAAGTAAATTTAGACTGCACCAATTTTTCTTCACCAACGTTGTAGTGCGAGAGTGAAATAAGCTCCCACCTTAAGTGGTCCAGTGTAACACGATTGACTCCTTTAAAAACAAGCTCGATCGTCACTTCCTTCAACTTAATATTAACTAGAGTTGAAATGCAACATTTTGGAGCCATCTGATTAATGTAGAATCACTTAAGTTTAAGGACAGACCACCTAGTCTGGACCATCGGGACTGTGTGGTCTGATTTTCTATGTTAATCTCTCTCTCTCTCTCTCTCTCTCTCTCTCTCTCTCTCTCTCTCTCTCTCTCTCTCTCTCTCTCTCTCTCTCTCTCTCTCTCTCTCTCTCTCTCTCTCTCTCTCTCTCTCTCTCTCTCTCTCTCTCTCTCTCTCACACACACACACACACACAAACACACATCAGTATGCCTGGCCTGGGCCGCTCCCCGGGGTGTGATTTGTCCCCCTTCTCATCACTCTCCGCCACCGCCTCCTTCCCCTGCGTGTTTATGAGGCGAGGTGGTGACCCGAGCCTCGTCCCATCCCACCCCGCCGCCCTTATTTCAGCCCTGCCTAACTCTTTCTTCGTGTGAGAAATTGCTAATATAATGAGGTATAACAATATTTTTATTCTTTGTTGTTGAAAAATGTGAAAAGAAAAAAAAAACCTTAAAAATATCACGATAGAAAAGAAACAATTTCTGAAGAAGCTGCTCATAATGCGCATATCATTATCAACAGCCCCAGCAGGAGAGGCTTATACTTGAGTTCGTTACCCCAGCAGCAGGAGCAAGAATCGCAAATAACTATTTCGTTTCCAGTAAAATGAAGCGAACAGGGATTATTGATTTAGTAGACAACGCTTTCAGGAACCCCGTCCACTCCGTGAATACGATTAGTTGGAGATTTGCGGAGTGAAGTGTTTGGGATTTCACGGCAGGCAAGTCGATGGTTAGCCGGACTGCCGGAGAAAGGGATCCAACTCTATTTTTTTTATTTTTTCTGTTTTATTACGGGAAGCATGTTGTCATGGAAGAGACTTTTCTCGCGGATAACGCCGTGAGGATAAGAGCGAGATGAGGGAGAGAAAGGTCAGGCGTTCTGGCAACACTACCACAACAAACTTCAGTTACCCCGGGATCGTCGGCGAGTGAGGTTGCGTGCCGCTGCTTTCCCGTCGATGGTGTATTGACTTGCCTATACATTTGTGCCGGTGAACAGCGGGGACACGGAAAACAAACACCGAGTAACTGTAGACCTTGCCTGGGTAGTGATAGTGGTGTGACTTTACCGCTGCGAGGAGAGAAAGAAAGAAAAGGAAAATCTCGAGGGAGGCTGTGTTAGTTTGGAAGCGTGGATGTCAGTGATTCCAACGCTGCTGCCAAGGGCTAGCTGCTGCTGTGGGCGGAGTGACCAGCCGCAGCCCAGCCGTGTTGTGCCGGGATTACAGGTGTGTTTTTGCCTTGGTTACCATTAATTACGCGTGCACACCTGTGGGGGGAGGGTCAGCCTGAGTCATCATCCTCCGGCGGGTCCCAGGTGAGGATGGTTTATTAGGCGTGACTCTGTGTTGCCTGTTGTGCTGAACTTGTCTCCCAGTGTTATGAACTGCACCGTTTGTAGTAGTAGTAGTAGTAGTGTTGTTATGGTGGTGGTGGTGGTTCTGTTGCCATCATTGTTGTTGTTGTGGCGGCGGCGGCGGCGGAGGCGGTGGGATGGTGGTGGTGGTGGTGATGATGCTTCTATTTACATCTTTGTTGTTGTTGTTGTTGTTGTTGTTGTTGTTGTTGTTGTTGTTGTTGTTGTGGTGGTGGTGGTGGTGGTGATGATGCTTCTATTCCCGTTGTTGTTGTTGTTGTTGTTGTTGTTGTTGTTGTTGTTGTTGTTGTGGTGGTGGTGGTGGTGGTGGTGATGATGCTTCTATTCCCGTTGTTGTTGTTGTTGTTGTTGTGGTGGTGGTGGTGGTGGTGGTGATGCTTCTATTCCCATCGTTGTTGTTGTTGTTGTTGTTGTTGTTGTTGTGGTGGTGGTGGTGGTGGTGGTGGTGGTGTTTCTACTGCTGCTGCTGTTGCTGCTGCTGCTGATGATGATGCTTTTTCCATAGTTCTAGTTGCTGACGGTGTAAAGATGTGTTTACAGTGTGTGTGTGTGTGTGTGTGTGTGTGTGTAATTCACCACGGCCTGATTACGAGTTGGACTTGCTCATTTATCGTCGTCTCTGTGTGTGTGAGTGTGTGTGTGTGTTATCCATTTGCTTACCTGTAATATTTTTTACAGAAATGTGTCAAGCTCGTAGAACCCATGTATTACTACATTTTATTATAACTCCTTAAAGTAAAGTTTACTTTTCATGATTTCATTTGGCGAAACATGGACTGCATTCATAAACTTTGGTGCAGCGAGGGCAAGGTGTTCCAGACGATGAGCCAAACGAGGCGACGGACATAAAGATGGACAACAAAGAAGAGACGGTCGCACAGTGTACGGCACAAAGCTCGTCATGGGTGTAGCTCCGCATTTCAAACCAGCCAACCATGCCACTTAGGAGGGCACAAATGTACACTTAGGGCTAATTACAGCATGGTGGCGGCCATGGTGGTTGTGTGCTAAGGTCATGGTGGTAATGATGGTGATGCAGATAGTGGTTGGGATGTTATGGTGTCCCAGGGTCATGGTGGTAGTGGTGACGGTGACAGTGGTATTATGGTGTCCCAGGGTCGTGGTGGTGACGGGATAGTGGTGATGGTGGTGACAGTGGTGGTAATGTTATGGTGCCTCAGGGTCGCGGTGATCATAATGGTGTTGGTACAAGGGGCGTGGTAATGGTGGTGGTGGTGGTTGGGGGTAGTGGTGGTGGTAAGTGAAGCAGAACAAAGAGGCACGTTCATGGAAAAGGCAACAGCAAAGTGAGAAGACAAGATGGAAAAAAGGAAAAAAGGGTGAGGAAGATTCATGTATTATTAAGCTATTGAAATTCGATCCTTTATTTCCTTCCATCCAGGTACTACCCCGCAATAAGAAATAAATGTCGGAAACAAGTGGAGAGAATGCGAATAAAAAAAAAGTATAAAAAAAAGGTAAATGGTGCCATGGTATATTTTCATCTGACACCTCCTTTTCCTTGCATCTGTCTCCCCCTCCCCCCCCCCTGCACTGAAATAAAAATAAACACTCTGGAAAATAATGGAGAGAAGGCAAAACAATAGAGAGAAGAAATGAATAGAAAGATTATTATGTCGTAGTATTTAAATTCGATCTCTCCTTTCCCTTTTCTCCTATTCCCCTTCCCCCCTTACTCCGCCAAAAAAAAAAAAAGTAGGTGGTTCCAAGAGATACAAATTCCACATCACGTCTCTTAATTTGCAACCATGACTAAATTATCTTTTCTTTTTTTCTTTCTTGTATTTCTAAAGTTTCCCTCTCATACTCTTCCTCTTTTTCGCATGTTCGTGTTCTGAGAGAGAGAGAGAGAGAGAGAGAGAGAGAGAGAGAGAGAGAGAGAGAGAGAGAGAGAGAGAGAGAGAATCACGAACACGTCAGCTTGGGGGAATGGAAGCTTCTTTTTTTTTCTTTTATTCACGGGCTTGTCGTGTGTGACCTTAATGGACATGGAAAAGCAGGTGTTTAGCGAAGAAAACATTTCTCTTTTTCTGCTACGTTTTCTTCTTCACCAACAGGAGTGATCCAACTTGTGCTTCTTTTTCTCCACTTCCTTCTCCAACAGCCTCTGCTTTTGTCCCTGCTACTACTTACGTCTCTCCAGTCTACCCCCCCCACACTCTTCCTTTCCCTCCCCCTCTTCCTTCCTCCTCCTCCTCCTCTACTACTACTACTTCTACTACTATTAATTCTACTACTACTACTACTACTACTTCTACTACTATACTACTACTACTACTTATGCTACTATACAACTCCTCCTCCTCCTCCTGCTACTACTAGTAGTACTACTATTACAATGTCGACGACCACTTCACTGCAGGTGCGACTGTTGCATCGTAAGAGCTGGCAATTTTGCTTGCTGGACAATACAGAAAATTGGGGATAGGTGTCCACTGGTGTTGATAACGCTTTATTTAATGTGACTGTGGGGGTCACGGTGTTGAGTGTGGTGGTGCTGCTGTTAGTGGTGTTAATGGTTTTGTATCAGTGTTATATTGACATGCAGCATCACAAGGGCCCAGTATTCATGACTTTGAAGACACTTCTTTTTTTTTATAATATTTACAAACAATTTTCATACTTGATACCTACTGCTACTTACAGGCAACATTAGGCTTTGTACAATATGTATTACTATATAAAGATGCAAATTATGTAATAATGAAATGAATACCTTGTGTATTCTTGATACGTACTCCATATAAGAAAGTTTTGACTTTGTACATTGCTCATGTATCATTGTGTAAAAAATAGAAGATTAATGTTATATTGTCAAAGATTTTCAGCTCGTTCATTATATAATATTAAAAAAAAAAGAAATGTGACACGCATTAGAGAATCACGTTTTGATATTAATAGGGAATGAAACAGAGCATGAATGATTCCCATTACCCACGTCTGCGTCCTGTTTAAAATTAATTCGTACCTTTTTTTAACTATTTCGCATCACAAACACACAAAGGAACGCTCCCGCCCACCGCTCGGCCTCACAGGAACCCGCGTCATCTGAAGTATTTGTTTCACGTTTTTATGAGTTTTCAGCTTCACCAAACCCTGTAATTATTTTTTACCTGCTGCTCTGGTAATGGTGAAGACAAGTCCCTTAGGAGCCCCGGAATGCGACTCAGGGATTAGTTTCGCTCTCCGTTATTGCTGTAAAACAAGATGATTCATTTGGGCGGAAAGAGAGAGAGAGAGAGAGAGAGAGAGAGAGAGAGAGAGAGAGAGAGAGAGAGAGAGAGAGAGAGAGAGAGGTGACGTTGGAGTCGGGATGGGTCCTCTTCCTCTTTGTTAGCCGACGCTGGATGTTGCTGCTGCTGCTGTTTGTCCAAGGCTCATGTCAATGTTTTTCATTTCATATTATAAATTGGAAAGGATTGCTGTATATATGGAAAGGAAAATCAGTTTGGCATAAATTAATTAAGAACTTAAAGTAGGACGACGTAGGAATCGTACTGTGAATACCTTAAAAAAACATATATTCGCAAATGACAGTCTTACTAAGTTATATTGTAAAAAAGCTTATAATATACAGAAAATGATGGAGTAACTTCAGAGTCTGAATGCAGTTCTGAAGATTAATGAGAAAAAACGAAGGTAATGCTTAATAATGAGTTGACAAGACAACAAATATTATATAATGATTGGGAACGAAGCACTTTAGGGAGCAGATGAGTACATAGCGAGATAAAAAAAAAATCAAACCTAGCTCATGAGAGGGAATTTGCAGAGGGGATAGGAATGGACTGGAGTTTGTAAACACAGTAACATCATGCATAGCAGCCTGTCACTCCATGAGCTGAAAGATGTACACTTTGTGTGCTGGCATTCCTATTATACGGCACATAAACTTGGCCCCTGACATAAAAAGAAGGAAATTAAAAAGTACAATGAGAAGAATGAAAAGAAAAATACCGGACCTAAATGGAGAGAGAGGAAGCAAATATCAAGGATTAGGGAACAAATAAATATTGAATATACTTTAGTGACGATTAAGACTATGAAGTAGAATATGGCATGTAATATCATACGTTGAACTGATTACTGGACAATCAAAGTAATAGAGCGCATGGCAACCCAGAAATTGTGGAAGTCAGGGCAGACAGAGGACCAAGTGGAGAGATTCAGTTAGAGCATTTGCTGGAGAATAGAGGTGGATAACGTTGGGAAAAACTTTTGTCTTTCAGTAAACTAGAAGCCACTGAAGATGATGATGATAATATTGGTGCCCCCTAAAAAAAGTTGAGGGAAGAGAGACAAGTTTCGTAACTTTTGTGGACTAAAGTAATACTGAGATAATTCTGAAGAACATAAAGAAAAATAAGAAAGTTTTGCGGGTTCAGTGTTAGACCAGACCCAAAGGTGCAAGCAGGAGTCATACGTAGCCTTTGCGCATGCGTCATCCACCTTACTCATTACATAGTGCACACAATTCAGGATTAGTCTAGTGAGAAGAATGATGCCCGGAGTAATGAATTAATAAGGATAAAGGAGAGAAAAAAAACAGAAGAAAAGATCAGTACAGTAGTTATCAGGTTCATTGCACACGTGGCAGCCATCGAAATGCAAGACTTTGAGCAACTTTAACGTAAGACCGGGAAAAGACTGAAACACAAATGTTGAAAAGCTACGAGAGAGAGAGAGAGAGAGAGAGAGAGAGAGAGAGAGAGAGAGAGAGAGAGAGAGAGAGAGAGAGAGAGAGAGAGAGAGAGAGAGAGAGAGAGGCGGGGAGGGAAAGGTGTTAGGTAGGTGAGGCGGGGTTTCACTTACCTCAAGGGAGTGACTGTGCTGGTTAACCTTTCTCCTGATCACCGCCTAAGAAATAGTTTGCCATTGTGCTGTTTCATGCCTTTCCTTCTCCGGTGCGTCGCGTGCCGGATTGCACGTAAATCTGATAATGCAAAGGAAACGAGAAACAAAAAGAATAGGTATATGATTGTGACGATAGCAGTGGTAGTATGAATAGCAGTGGTAGTAGTAGTAGTAGTAGTAGTAGTAGTAGTAGTAGTAGTAGTAGTAGTAGTAGTAGTGGTAGTAGTTTTTTTAATCAATACCATACGTATATGAATTAAAGGCTCAGGAAGAGTATGTACTCTGGGGAGTAAATCTATATTCATATATTCTTTTAAGATTGGAAGATTCTTGCTGGAATTGTTTTCTTCATCGGCGTCGTGCATTCTCAGCATCGTTTCTCTTGGTAATCCTCCTCTTACAACTTACACTTTATCTTCCTTCTCCTTATCTTCGGTTGCTTTCCCTCATCCTCCTTGTCATTACACATTCGCATCTTCTAATCTCGTTATCTTTCTCATGCCTTCCTTCTCATCCTTCTCAAGCCTTCCTTATCTCACACAATACTCGTTTCTTCAACTTTTCCTTCTTCTCCTCCTCCTCCTCCTCCTTCTCTTCCTCCTCCTTTATCATATTATTTTGCTTCTACATAATCATTACATCATCATAGTATCATCTGCCTTCCCCCTTCTCCTGCTTCTCCTCCTTTTCCACCAATACCACTACTTCCATCACTACTCTCTTCTCTACCATTTTCAGCTTCTTCAACTCCTCCTCCATCTCCGGCTGCCCTTCCCCCTCGCCTTCATCTTCTCTTACTGGCCGCTTACAATACGTCTTGTCTTTTTTGTCGCCTCCCGATACAAAACGTTGATAGCATTACATGGCGCGATGGTCAGGTACGAACCCGCCGTAGATCACTCGATTGTGCCCTTGACTTTTACGAAATAGCGTTACGTTGACCACGCTCGAGATTAGGGCCGCGTTGACTGGCGAAAAGTGTGGGGCTGTTGGGCAACGATAAATTGGACTCTTGCTACTGTACCGACTGTCTGGCTCCCTGACTGCATGGCCCTCCCGACTGTTTGGCCGATTGCATGGCTGACTGACTTGTTGGCTGGGTGATGCATGGCCCTCCTGACTCTTTGGTTGACTGCATGGCTGAGTGACTGTCTAGCTCTCTGGTTGGCTGAGTGACTACATGGCCTTCCCGATTCTATGGTTGACTGTGTGGCTGAGATACTGTCTGGCTCTCTGGCTGGCTGGTTGACTTCATGGCCCTCTCGACTGTTTGGTTGATTGCGTGGTTTACTGTCTGTCTGGCTCCTTGTGTGAGTGGTTGGGTTGCCGGCTTGGTTGGCTCGGTTGAACGATTGGCAGTCTGATTGGTTGAGTGGGTGTCATGATATGTGGTTGTTTGTTTGGTTGGTTTCCCAGCTGTAGGACTCTGTGGTTGTAGGATTGGTTGATCATTTGACTGACTGGCGTACTTGGTGAATGCATGGCTGGCTGAGTGACGACTGGCTGGCCCCTTGATTGATAGGATACCTGGCTGGCTGGCTGTGTCATTGCGTAGCTGGAGGGTTCTGGGGTGTATTGGGTCCGGTGGAAGGATGGTGGTGGTGGTGCTGCTGCTGTGGGTAAGTCGTAGGACCATTAATTTCGGTGTTTGTTTTTGTTTGGCTCTTCTTTATTGTTGGTGCGCCGTGTGGACTGTCAATAGTGATGGGGCGCTGTCTTTTTTTGTTTCTTGTTGTTAAGGCATTTTTTTTCTTTGTTTGTTGGGTATATGTTTGAATGTGTGGGTTGTTGCTGCATTAATTAACCTTTTTCCCTCTTTTTTCCCTTGTCTCCTGCAGGCGCTTGGGCATTTTGTTTCTTGTATGCTGACTGTTTTGCCTCAGTGTCTGGGCTGCAGAAGCAGTGATTGACTTTTTTTGCTTTAGTGGCCTTGCCTTTTCTTGCTGCGGTGTCTTGCCGCTCTTGAGAACTGAAGATAAAGGCGACGACGAGCTGATTCTCTTTGTTTGCATGCAGGGTCTGAGCTTTTATTTTTGTTTGTTGCTGCACTCATTTATTTTTTTGCCTTTTATTGTTGTGGCGTCTTTGGAACTTTTATGATAAAGTCGATGAAGTGCTGCTATCTTTTCTTTCTCTAGTCATTTTTTTTTTCTATTTTCTCATTGTGGTGGATGGGAGCATCATTAATTTTATATACCTTTTTGTTCATGCTGGCTCTCAATTTGTATACTGGAGATGATGATGAGATATAAGATTTGCTTTTCCTTTTTGGCAAGCACAAGAACTTTTTTCTTCTCTTTATATCTTGGTTCAGAGCAACATATTATGCAGCCTGACAGCGGTAGAGGTTAGTCAGCTCACTTTGAAATGCAGCATCGGCAACTTGTACTATTGCATAGAAGGCGCTTAACTCCTCCTCCCAGTGATGAAGCAAGGCAAGCGTATCAATATTTCAGCATCTTATCTCTCGGAAGTGAGTGGGCGATGCGCGGCGAGGCAAGGAGAGTAGTCTGGCGTGCTTCAGAGCCGTTTATCACGCCTGGGAGTCTTTACGTCCTGCTCTTCGGGATTAAGCTGTCTGGCTCTAAGTAAGGCCGTCGAATTGTCTTGTGTTGTAGGGCTGATGGTTGCTTGATCTTTGGAGGGGCAGCAACGGGTATATGGCGCGTCGGTGTGTTCGATTTTGCCGTGCTTGCCTGGGTGTGTTCGCGCTCATCTCCCTAAGCTACCTCTGTGTGTGTAGTTGAGGGTTTTGGGTTTGGTTTCCTTAGGTTGGTATCGGTAAGTTTGTCTTGGTTAAGTTTGGTTGGCACTTGTCAGGGTGCTTTGTGGGATGGTTTAGATCAGGTTAAGTTACTTTGTTTTTTTTGCCGCGGATATATTTTTTTTAGAATGTAGTTTAGGTTAGGCTAGTTTGGGTTGGATAAATTTGGTTTAGTTAGATTGTATTGGTTAGCTGATTTGGTTGATTTACAGCGCGTTTTGTAGCCAATTGGAGGCATCTTCAGGTGTGTGTGTGTGTGTGTGTGTGTGTGTGTGTGTGTGTGTGTGAGAGAGAGAGAGAGAGAGAGAGAGAGAGAGAGAGAGAGATGACTGGCTGGTTAAGAGTGTGTAATTTCCTTTTTTTTTTTAGATCAGGGTATCGATAGGCTATCTGAGGGAGCTTCGTGTGTGTGTGTGTGTGTGTGTGTGTGTGTGTGTCTCTCTCTCTCTCTCTCTCTCTCTCTCTCTCTCTCTCGTCGTGTGTCTTGTACTGGTGTGGCGTGGCTTGACTTGGCTTAGTGTAGCGTTATTTTTTGTTGGAATGTAGTGGGGTTTTGTGTTACTACCGTGTTTTTGAGGGATAGACATCTCGCGGCGTCCCTCTGGTGCCCGTATTTGCCGCTACTGCTACTGCTCCCGTCACGTCATCGTCATCCCATGGGTCATGTCGATGTTATCAGGCGTTCATTAGGCCATCTTGTCTGCTGGGTGACGTGTGGTGGTGGTGGTGGTGGTGGTGATGCGCCGCTCAGACCTGCCTGCGATTAAACCCCTTTTCTTCCTCCTCCTTCATGCCACCACACCACGTCTTCTTACCTGGCCGTGATTGTGTGCACCTGCCTCCGTCCTCCTCCCCTGTACCTCCATTAAGTTACTTGTGACAAGGAAAAAAAGGGATTATATTCTTCATTTTTCCTCTGTGGGGGTTGAGTGATTTAGGAGCGAAGGAAATTCTTGCTGTTATTGAATGTTCATTAATCTTATGAAACGTGGGATGACTAGGTTAGTATAAAGCTGACTGGCTCACTGGCTGACTGGTTAGCTGGCTGAGTGGGAAGCTGATTGACTGTCTGTAGAGTTGACTGACTGGTTGGGTGACTGACTGGTTGACTGGTTAGCTGACTGGGAGTCTTACTGGTTGGCTGACTTCAGAGGAGCATGTCGGTGTCTCATTAAGAATCTTTGATCTAATCAGATGTTGTGATACTGCAAGGTTGCTCGTAGTAGTGGTGGGGTTGGTGGGAGGGAGTGTTTTTTTTTTTGTTGTTGTTGTGGTGGTGGTGGTGTTAATACTGGCGGTAGTGGTGGTGGGGGTGGGGTCGTAGTCGTAGTGATAGTCATGCTGGAAGTGGTGGTGGTGGTGAGGTTGGCATGGGAGCAAGGTCGCCCACTCAGGTGAAAAAGGACTCGCGTGATAAGTTAGCTCACTATCTTACCTGCATAAATACATAAGTAAATACCTCAGTGCATAAATATAGGAAATAAATAGACCGGAGTCATAAAGTAATGCACACACACACACACACACACACCAAGGACCGAGGACCTTACTTGCTTTTCTCATATTTAATACGAAAGGATTATTCTGTGTGTGTGTGTGTGTGTGTGTGTGTGTGTGTGTGTGTGTGTGTGTGTGTGTGTGTGTGTGCGTGTGTGTGTGTGTGTTCTCCCTTGCAGGTTTTCAATCACATGGAAGACTCTGGAGGAGGAGGAGGAGGAGGAGGAAGGTGATTCTTTATAGCCTGGGCAAGCATGGTCCTTTGTGCAAGTGTCTGTTGGTTTCCATTGTGCTGTTTGACTGCTCTGAAATCCTGTTTGCTATCCAACCTCCTTCCATCCCTTCTCTCTCTCTCTCTCTCTCTCTCTCTCTCTCTCACACACACACACACACACACACACACCTCATGCTTTTCTGCCTTCACCAAATCTTATTTTTCATTCCTTACTTTTCATCTCTTCTTCCTTCTTTTTACTCGTATCTTTTTATCATCCTCATCTATATTTTATATTTTGTCTTTATTTCCTTTATTACACTTCTTCTCTGACACGAAACATTCCTTATTCCTTCGTATTGTCTTTTTATCCCTTCTTCCTTTCCTGTGGCCCATCAGTTCGTCCCTCTTTCCTCTTTGATTTCGTCATGTTTTCTTTTCCTTTAATCCCATTTTTCATCACTCATCCCCATGCCATTCTTTCCCTCATATCATCATCCTCATTTGCATTCTTTTCTTTCTTCTCTTTCCTCTTCCTTTATGCACTTTTTCGTCGATAGTGTACAATTTTCTTGCCATTTTTCTTCTTCTTCTTCTTCTTCTTCTTCTTCTTCTTCTTCTTCTTCTTCTTCTTCTTCTTCTTCTTCTTCTTCTTCTTCTTCTTCTTCTTCTTCTCCGTCTTCTTCCAGGTCTGTATGTATCTTTTTTTTATCACGGAGAAGGTAGAGGGTTATAGGTGAGTGCTAAGGACGGTATTGGAAAGGGAGCCACGAGAAGAATGAATAAAGGGGACAGAAAGGAGGAAGGAAAGAAAAATGGGGAGGGACGAGGATTGATTAGGGGGTGGTGGATGGCTATGAGGAGAGAGGAGAGAGGAGAGGAAGGAGAAGAGGAAGAGGAAGAGAGGGAAGGGGAGGACAGGGAGAGAGGAAAAGGAAATGTTATGGAGGATAGGTGAGGGAGGGTTAGATGAGAGGAGAGAGAGGAGGAGAAGGAAGGGGGGGAGGAGGAGGGGGCACATCCTCACATTGTTTATTTATTACTTTGTGGCTTAATGCGTTTTTTAATCATTATTATTTTTTTAGTATACTTTTATTTTCCGCCGGGCCGTTGTTTGTAGCGCAAGGCGGACTTAATTACCGCAGCGGTGTCAGGGTCAGTACCGTATGATAATGTTTGTTGTTGTGCTTGTTGTTGGTGGAGGTGGGGGTGTTGGTGTTGGTGGTGGTGTGTTGTTTCGTCTTTGTTTGATGGACTTTTTTTTTTACAGCATAGAAAGCAGCTCAAGGTCAAAAAATGAAAACAACAGTGCAAATCCCTAGTAATTTTTTTCACTTTCTTTGTTTCGTTCTTTTTTTTGTATATTGTAATTGGCATGGTTAATCATGAATATAAATTTGGCTGTTCGTCATGAAATATAACAATAAAAAGATAGCTTGCTCTGCCTCTGTTCTTTTTTCTTACTTTTTTCTCCCTTTTCTTTTCTCCTCTTTCCCATCCCCACGGTATTTATTGCACGTTCTTTCCCACCTGTGACATACCTTTTCCTTCCCACCCTTTCTTTCTTACCTTTGACGCTTTTTCTGACCCCGTTTTCTCTGATGAACCGAATCGAGCCTCGGATTCAATAACTTTAGGGTGTTGCCTGTGTGGTAGTGGTTGTGCTGGTAGTAATACATATGGTTGCTCGTTATAAAAGAATGATGAAAAAATATCTTGCTCTACTTTCGTTCTTAATATTTACTGATCTTTTATTTTTTATCTTTTTCCAATCGTCAGGCTTTTCATTACACTCTCTCTCTCCCACCTGTGGCGTACCTTTTCCTTTCCACCCTTTCTTTTTTTACTTTGAATATTTTTTTTTTCTGTCCCGGCTTTCTCTAGTGAACCGAATCGAGCCTCAGATTCAATAACTTTATGGTGTTGCCTGTCTAGTGGTGGTGGTGGTGGTGCTGCTGCTGATGTGAGGTGTGGCTTGCCTTTGTAATATTAACTTGAGGGAGAAAGTGTAATGTTATCCTGGTTGGAGTTTTCTTTCTTTTTTATATTTTCACTTCGCCGTTTTCATCCTGTAATCTGTGGTGATATTTTGTTGCATTACCTGTTTTCGTTTTATTACCCTGAGAGAGAGAGAGAGAGAGAGAGAGAGAGAGAGAGAGAGAGAGAGAGAGAGAGAGAGAGAGAGTGGGTGG
>NC_066512.1:7057562-7085062 GCF_024679095.1 Eriocheir sinensis
ATTCATTGCTCCACTCATCTCCCTTCTTTATCATCCTCCACCAGCCTTGCATTCTATCCATTCATTGCTCCACTCATCTCCCTTCTTTATCTTCCTCCACCAGCCTTGCATTCTATCCATTCATTGCTCCACTCATCTCCCTTCTTTATCTTCCTCCACCAGCCTTGCATTCTATCCATTCATTGTTCCACTCATCTTCCTTCTTTATCTTCCTCCACCAGCCTTGTATTCTATCCGTTCATTGTTCCACTCACCTCCTCTCCTTTTCTTCTACCACCAGTCTTTCAGTCTATTTATTCATTGTTCTTATAATCACTATTTTTTTTCTCTTTCTTCCACCAGTCTTGCATTCTGTTTATTGATTGTTCCACTCATTTCCCATTTTCTTCTTCTTCCTCCATTATTCTTGCATTTTATTTATCCATTGGTTTCCACTCATCTTTCCTCCTTCCTCTTGTCCTTAGTATTCAATAACTCACAGCTTTCTCTACATTTGCTCAGCCTTATCTCTTTTATATTTTATTTCTTCATTGTCTTCACTCATTTCTTGTATTTTTCTCGTCTTTCTCTTCCTCAACACTCTCTTACATCTGTGCATACTCAAGCTTCAGTCTCATTGAGGTGTTGTGGCCTATTCATTTGCCTACCTTATGCTATACACAAGTAATGCTATACACAAGTGCATACCTCACAGCCTTTTGCTTTCCACCGCTTCTGTTAATAAAAGTACACACATGCAGGTACACTCACACATATTACATGAACTCGTACACACACTATTTAGACTTTTCTTTGTCGATAAAGTGTCCAAAATCATATAACGTTAAAGGTGACATATATTGGAAAACAAAAGATAAATAAAGAAATGACCGTAACGAGCTGCCACCTAAATGGACAAAGAAGAAAACGCTAACTTAAGTACTATAATTATAAAGCTTTACAGATACGTTTCAAAGTTCTGTGTTGCAGCTTCCTTCGTCTGCGGTAATGTATTGTTCGTTCCTTCGTGGCTGGGATGCGTTTTTGCTTTGCGTCGAGTTTTGAATTCGTGAGAAAAAGAGAAAGAGAGCGGGAAGGGGGTGGGTGGCGGAGGACAAGGGAGAGTGAGGAAGGAAGAAGAGAAGGAAAAAGTAAACAAAAGATAGAGGAGAGAGAGGGAGTGACTCAAGGTCTCATGCAAATCATCATCTTCGTGAGTCGTGCGTCTTCTTAGTGCTTCCTTCCTCCATTCTCTCCTCCATTCGCTCCCTCCCTCCTTTCCTGCCCCCTCATCCTCCTATTCTCCTCCTTCCCTCTCTTCGTTATCTGCACACCCTTCCCTCCTCCCTCCCTCCAAGACGCGAGACAATAGATAGTGAGGAGCCACAACCGTTATCCTGATTGTGTTCTGCGCGGGTGGCGGTGGCGGTGGATGGGGTAATTATATTAGTTTATCTCCTCCTCCACCTCCTTCTCTCCGCCTCCTCCGTGACACACACTCACGAAGATCATGTTCCTGTGTTTTCTTGCTTTGCCGATTTGTTGATGATGGTTGTCGTGGGGGTGGTTTTGGTGGTGGTGGTGGTGATGGTGAGTACGGTGTTTTCGTGGTGGTTTAATTAAGTGAATGTGGGAAGAGTTTGGTGGTGGTGGAATTTTTTTGGGTGGAGTTTTCAATGGTGGTGGTGGTGGAGTGTAGATTGTGGTGATGAGGCTTCAGGTTGTGGTGATGAGGTTCTTGCTGGTGGTGATGGGGTCTTAGGTGGTGGTAGTAAGTTTTTAAGTGGTGAATGTTTTTGTTTTTTTTGTGGTGATGGCGATGGGAAGGTCAAGAGTTAGTTCCCAGTGTCGTCCTTGTCAGTGTTTTTATCCCCTCGTTTACCTCCCGTTTACCTTCTGCTCTCCTGCTCTTCCTTTTCCTCCTTTCTTTCCCTTCCTCCCTTTTTTTTTACAACAAAGGAGACGGCTCAAGGGCAACAAAAAGAGTGCAGAAAAAAAGCCCGCCTCCATCACCTTTCCATATTATTCCTAACGTAATTTACTCTATTTGTTCCTCCTCCTCCTTCTCCTCCATCTCCTTCCATTCCCACGTATTTCATTGGAAAAGAACGAATGACGAAAGACGCAAGTAGTAGCTTACAATAGAATCAAAGAGTGGGGAAGAAAAAAAGAGAAACGTATTGAGAAATGGTGGAAAAATGCGAAGTTTCTGGCTGTCTTTCCAGAATAGGCAGCCGTGACTTGCTGTTCTTTTTCTTTTCTTGGAGGCCATAAATAACCTGATTTCAGTGCCACGGGATGGGAATTACGCTAAAAGAAGGAAAGGTGGAGATTGGTGATTGGGCAGGTGGATATAATTATAGATAGGTAGGTAGGTAGATAGAGTAGAGAAGGGAATATGTCAGTAAGGAGAGTAGATAGGTAAGTAGATAGGTAGGTAGTTGATTATGTGAATAGCAAGGCAATTAGATACGTAGGTAGATGGGTTCATGTGTAAGTAATACAGGTAGATAGAAGAGTAGATAGACGAATAGGTAGATAGGTAGGTAAGTAAGTGGTCAGGCAGGTATTAGGTAAGGAGGGGAATGTAAGGTTGAGTAAATTTTAACTCCTTTCAACCGAGGAATGAAACTAGAACAGAGGAGAAGGGAGCGAGAGGAACGGATGGAATGACTGGAGAGAGAGAGAGAGAGAGAGAGAGAGAGAGAGAGAGAGAGAGAGAGAGAGAGAGAGAGAGAGAGAGAGAGAGAGAGAGAGAGAGAGAGAGAGAGAGAGAGAGAGAGAGAGAGAGAGAGAGAGAGAGAGAGAGAGAGAGAGAGAGAGAGAGAGAGATGATAAATGATTGGTACAAGAAAAGAAAAGCAAAAATGAAATGTGGCGTGTAATCCTGCTACACACACACACACACACACACACACACACACACACACACACACACACACACACACACACACAGACACTGCTTGCCTCGTGCGTGACTCCCTTCCCGACACAGCCCAACTTTCCCCCTAAATTTTCTTAACTTGACGCCTTGTGAAGCCCGCCCAGAGTCACCACGCCCACACCCATACTACTCACTACGCCCAAAGCACACCATACACATAAGACCCACGCCTTCATTCACCTACACCCACCTACCCATAGCAATTCCTAAGATCTTTCACTTACAGCACACATCCCTACCCACCTACACCCTGTACCTCCACACCACGCTCACCCACACCCACATCATTCACCCCAAGATATATAGATAGATAGATAGATGGAGGGTTAGAGAGATAATTGGATTGTTCATCGACCGCAGGACACACACGATAAATAAAACACAATGATCCATTCTAATAGCCTTGAACTGTATTTGGTATTGCTAGCACCGCAAGGATGACTATAATAGGAACTGGCTTTTGTATTGGTAGCAGTGAAGGTATGGCTAGGAGCTCTTTTGGGTACTGGAGAGAGGGAAGGGAGGGCAAGGGCTACTAGAATTTACTGCCATGCTGCAGGGGAAAATTATCGCGTTAGTAATAACAATCAAAAGAATTAATTAATAGACTCGTAGTGAAATAATACTTTACCAGAAAACAGGCATCAATAAAGAAAAGTAAAGAAATGAATTAAGTAAAGAAGGTTAAGATAAAGTAAAAGAACAGATTGCCATGACTGAAACAAACAAAAGTCATACACGTGATACACATACACTAGGCGGCGTTGCGAAGATCTAGGCCTTTTCTAGGGGCATGGAAGGTCTGAGCGTGTTCCTTTTATACGTTATATACGGAGACAAAGAGAGCATCAGGACGCCTCTCTTTCGGCCACTCCTCTGAACTCTTTTTTTATAGGTGCAGTGAGTAGCGGGCTTTTTTTCATTATTGTTCCTTTTTTTTGGCCCATTAGCAGTTTCCGTTGCTGTAAAAAAAGGGGGAGGCATAGGCACAAGTAACACTGGGGAGAGCTGGCATGCCTATTTTAATGCATGGCTGCCTGTTCCTACGCACTTTTCAATTAATTACTAGATAGAGTGAGACGCGCGAGAGCCCTCTAACGGCGATCGAGTCAGACTGATATATAAGAAGATCTATTATTGAGCATACCCTTGGTGTTACTGAAGGAATGCCTGCCCACCGTCCCCTTCATATGCTCTCTGCTGGATAGGACTAGTTTCGGAACGTATCAAAGGACGACCGACTGACTGATTGGATGCATGACTGACTGACTGACCGACTGACTGCATTGTCCGAGTGATAAAGATGAAGCAGGAGATATAAGAGGGATATGAAGGAGGAGGAGGAGGAGGAGGAGAAGGAGGAGGAGGAGGAGTTAGAAGAAGTAGGATATCTCGAAGTGGAGGATGAGGACAGACGTTAGGAGGAATGTAGGAGGAGGAGGTGGGGGGATATAACCGGTGGATGAAGCAGATCTCGTTGAATTGTAGGAGAAACAAATATGGAAGCAAGAAGAGAAATTGGAGACAGTGGTGAGGAGGAGGAGAAAGAAGAGGAGAATGAGGAGGAAAACAGAGGAGAATTAGAAAACAAAAATATTAGTTTGTGCGTGTGGATGTTATTTATAGAATTGTAATTAAGGAGCCCAGAGCGAGTTTTCTAATATCAGAGAGAGAGAGAGAGAGAGAGAGAGAGAGAGAGAGAGAGAGAGAGAGAGAGAGAGAGAGAGAGAGAGAGAGAGAGAGAGAGAGAGACTGGTTTTGAATTATCGTATATGTGTATCGGAGAGCTCTAACCCTCACTTAATATACTTTCCCCTCATCGCCCCCCTCACCTCTATCCCCCTTCCTTTCTCGCCTCTTCTCTCCCTTTCCTCTCCTTCCCTCTCTCCCCCCTACCTTTCCCCCTCCCCTCCTGCCAAGATCTTGCTTCCTGCCTGATCTGGGCGTGAAGGAGAAAGTCGCCTCGTCCCTGGTCTCGCGTGAACAGTTTTCGTTCTGTAGATCTACATTACGACAAGAGAGAGAGAGAGAGAGAGAGAGAGAGAGAGAGAGAGAGAGAGAGAGAGAGAGAGAGAGAGAGAGAGAGAGAGAGAGAGAGAGAGAGAGAGACTGACTATATGCTAATCCATTTTTGTTTTTTGTTTCTAGTTTATTATTTTTTCGTATGCATTTGATTCAATTTTTTCAATTGTGTTGTTTTTTCTTTGTCTACTTTTCTTTTTCTGTCTGTATGTCTTCCTGTTTATCTGTCTGTATATCTGCCTTTCTAAAAATGTATGTCAATCTAGCCATAAACTTTTCTACTTATACCTAGCTGTCTTTGTTGTACTGGGTGTCTTGGCTATGCTGTCTGTTCGTCTGTCTGTCTGCTTGTGCCTTTTTTTTATTATTTTTTTAGGTGTTGCCTGTAGCGCCGGTAGGTGGGCCTCTTGGGCGACCCCAGCCCGTTAGTGGCACAGGCGAATTTTGTTTATAGTTGCTGCCGTGGTATATTACTCTTGCTTGGCCCATGCTGACCCCCTGTGCTCCACTTGACCGAAGTCGCTGAAGTTAAGGTTGATTGGAGATCTGGGCAGCATGTGGGTAATCTTCCGCTACTCGGCGATGGTTGAATAATTATAATTTGCGTGTTTTATGTGGGACTTGAACCCATAGGTCCACGGGCTTACTACTCCCGCAAGCTGAACACTCGGCCACCGCCTCATGTCTTGATGCCTACCTGTATACCAATCTATCATTTTATCTATCAACCTTTTTCTGTCATTCAATATTTCCTTCTGTCTATTTGTCTGTCTGTGTCTGTCTGTCGGTTTGTCTGTCTGGCCTTCTACCTGTCTGTTTCCCTTCCTTAGCGCCCCAGAGGTCAACACACCAGGCAGTCGATGAACCATCCAACCACTCAGCTTCCTCTTCTTCGTCTAATGAGTTGGAGACGAAATAATAATGAATGATGAAAGCTGAGGCGTAGGTGTGACTGGTATGACGGAGCAATTGGCTGAGGAGGAGAGGAGGAGTAGTAGTAGTAGGAGGAGGAGGAGGAGAAGGAGGAGGAGGAGGATAATTAGAGGTGATGGAAGTGAACGAGAGTGAAGAGGAGGTAAAAAAACATCACACACAAAAAAAGAGTAGGAGGAGAAGGAAGAAAAAGAAGAAGAAGAAGAAGAAGAAGGTGGTGGTGGTGGCGAACCTGAGGCACATTTTGGTCTGGTTCTTTGGCTTAAGGGGATGAACACACACACACACACACACACACACACACACACACACACACACACACACACACACATATAAGAGAGAACTCTGGTAATACAATAAAAAAAGATATATTGTATTTTTATCAGTCATTTCCTTCTTGTGAATGGCGAGGCAAGGAGAGAGAGAGAGAGAGAGAGAGAGAGAGAGAGAGAGAGAGTATACTGGCTGATCTGTAATATTTTTTTGCATACTAGATTGTTGTTAATGGTTGCGTTTTTGTTCTTGTTCTGAACACTCTCTTTATTCATATTATTATCCTCTTATTTTGATCCTTCTCCTCCTCCTCCTCCTCACCCCTCTCTTCCATCTACTCCTCCACTTCTTTTCCCTCCTACTTCTACTCCACATCATCCACTCCACATTCGACAGCCGGGGACCGATGGATGTAACAAGGGACGGGGAGTGGACGGTACATCCCATTAGCTACCCACTGATCAATGAAAACCTGTCTGGTGGAGGAGGAGGAGGAGGAGGAGGAGGAGGACGAGGGATTGAGACGATTGACCCTACCCTTCAAGCCGCCCAAAAAGGAGTATGAAGAGGAAGAGGAGGAAGAAGAGAAGAGGTTATATAGCTCACCCTTCAGGCTACCTAGTGGAGGAAGAGGAGGAGGAGGAGTAGGAGGAAGAAGAGTAAAAGTAGGAGGAGAAGGAGGAAGAGGAGGCGGAGAGTAAGATTAAAGAATGATTCGTGGGCTGCACTGCACATGGTCACTGCAAACTTCCTCCTCCTCCTCCTCCTCCTCTTCCTCCTCCTCCTCTTCCTCCTCCTCCTCGTCGTCTTCCCATCGTGGAGGCAAAAAGTGTAATAGGAAATTCTTTGGTCGAAGGTAAAAGCCATTTTATTTTCGATCAGTGGTCTCTCTCTCTCTCTCTCTCTCTCTCTCTCTCTCTCTCTCTCTCTCTCTCTCTCTCTCTCTCTCTCTCTCTCTCTCTCTCTCTCTCTCTCTCCTCCTTATCCCCTCCTCCTCCTCCTCCTCCTCCTCCTCCTCCTCCTCCTCCTTCTCCTTCTCCTCCTCTTTCTTTTGATATACGTGACCTCCTCTTGACTTGCTGGATTAAGGAGACTTGCTGATAACCGTAATAGGAGAGAGAGAGAGAGAGAGAGAGAGAGAGAGAGAGAGAGAGAGAGAGAGAGAGAGAGAGAGAGAGAGAGAGAGTTATTTATATTTTGTAACGATCTACATATTTTTGTTTACTAAATATCATTGTTGCTGTATTCTCCATTTAATTTTCATTTGGTCATATATTTTTTCCTGTCCTTATTTCCTTTATTTTTTTTTTTCCTCTGTTTATAGATAACGACACTTTTCCTACATTTCTCTCAATTAAGATTTCTGGTTTACAGCTTTTATAATTTCCTGTTCACCATTAATTGTCTTTTCGCTTAACTTTTTCATCAGTAAACATTATTATTTAGTTTGCGATTTTTTCGCTAGATATTAATTCATATTTAGTTTTAATTTTATTTATTTTTGTGTTTCTCGCATTCAGTGTTGTTTTCTGTACTGGATCTCTCGCTTTCTTTCTTTCTTTGTCCTGTTGTTAGTGTTTTTTCGTCATCGTTGTTGTCTGTCGGTCTTCCTGTTTCCCTTTATTAGTTAAATACGCTTCTTCCGGCCACGCCCATCTCTCTCTCTCTCTCTCTCTCTCTCTCTCTCTCTCTCTCTCTCTCTCTCTCTCTCTCTCTCTCTCTCTCACACACACACACACACACACACACACACAAACACTGAAGACTCGCATTCATTTATGATCACGATAAACACTACACTTTTTACGCTGAAGTTGCCATGGTGACTATGAGAGCTGTGTGTGCGTGTGTGTGTGTGTGTTGAAGTAACCTACATGGACGTCAATCGTAGTCGTTATTTTGTTTTCCTCCCCTCGTTGTCCGAAAGTGAAGACAAACACAAACATGATAGTCATCCACCGTCATCTTGGCCTGACCTTGACTCTCTGCCACCCTGCCCTAGCCTCCCCTCCTCCACACCCCCTTGCTCCTTTTTTATCCCGCTGATGCTGAGAGGATGAGGAGGAAGAGGATGAGGCCGAAGAATAATCAGATGGGATGAAATTAGAAGTAGGAGGGTAAGGAGGATAAAAGTTGCGAGTGAGGATGAGGTGTAAGAGGAATAGGAAGAGGAGGAAGAGGAATAATAAGAGATAAAATTAGAGGAAGGATAGTGATGAGAATAGAGAAGGGTTAAGAAGAGGAGGAAGAACAGAGTGAAGATGAAGAATAAGAGAAGTGTGAATAATTGGAAGAGGTGAAGTTAGAGGCAGAATTACGGTGATGAGAATTATAGAGAAGGGTATGGAGGGGGAAGAAGAGGAAGAAATGGAATAAGGATGAGGAGGGTGATGGCAAAAGAGGAGGTGAGAGGGGAAGTGGAATAAGAGGAAGAGATGGAATTAGAAGTAGGATGGTGACGAGGCTAAAGAAAGAGGAGGAGGAAGAGGAATTTGGTCCCATTTTTCATATTTTTTTATTCGTAGTTCTGATTAATTTCTCATATATATTTATCATTCTATTCATGCTAGCCATCCTCGATTCTCCATATGTCGCTATATATACGATATTCATTTAAAGCAAATCGTAAATGTATATTCTCTTACTCATTCACTCCCTACTGATTTATATTTTTGTTTAATTATATATCATGGCGGGGGCTGACGGTCTGTTCCTATATGGCATTTCCTCTCTCTCTCTCTCTCTCTCTCTCTCTCTCTCTCTCTCTCTCTCTCCACACAGGGTTATTCACGCCCTGAGTCATACAGGTTTTGTCATGCAGCCCTCACGAATCTCTCAGTCCCTCCCTCCCTCTATCTGTTTCCTTCCTCCATCCCTCCCTCCTTTTAGTAGTTACTTCCTCTCTCTCTCTCTCTCTCTCTCTCTCTCTCTCTCTCTCTCTCTCTCTCTCCACCCCGCCTTTTCTTCCCTATCTCGCTTTCCTCCCTCTCACTCCACCCTTTCCTCCCTCGCTCCTTTCCTCTCTTCTCACTCCGTCCTTTCAATCCTTTCAGCTTCTTTCTTTACATCCATTCTTAATCCGCTGATTTCTTTACCCTTCTTACTCTAACCATTTCCTCACTTCTTTCCTCTTCTCACGGCGATGGTGTAAAAGTAAGCATTTCGAATACGAACACTATTACCTAAAATTTTATAGAATACAAATGCGGATACAGATGCAATGAATTACTAGGAATTCGAATGCAAATACAAATGCTTTATGAGAGTATTTAAAAACGCATTCATGAACATTTTTCTTTAAACTAAATACCTTCTCGCTATATACTAACTCAGCTGCGATCACTTCACGCTCCGGATCCTATCGGCGAATTCACAGACCGGTCACCGACGCGTAATGGAGACGTCGAGTGAGCAGATCCATACTGTTGTAGTTCTCTTTGCGTTCCGTGTGAAGGCAACACCTAACACTCAAATAAATGGTTCCTCTTGATAAATTTATGAATATTCGTCAAATTGTTCGAAGAATACAATACTCTGCCCAAGTATTCGAATAAGAATGAGAATATATTTATTGATAATGAAAATAATTCGAATACGAATACATCCAAATACTGTATTCGAATATATTCAAATACGAATGCCGAATACAAATATTCATCCCTGTCTTACACTGCACTCTCCTTCCCTTGCTCATTTTTTTCTTTTCTCATTTTTTTCATACCTCGCTCCTCTCCTTCCCTTCTTCCTCCATCCCTTCTATCTTCTCTCGCCTAAGTTAGCAGCGTTGCATGTTGTGCTCACTATCATGGCGTGTGGCGTACAAGGTCACCTGCAGAGCAAAATCTATAGACAATGTGAACGAAAATGGAGGCCACTAAGATATTCATGGAGCTTTCTAGTAAAAACATAGACACACTTGGAGATAAAGAAACGACAATATTAATATTGATATGTAAATGTAGGATGATTTTTCTTTACTGCGGTGGAAAACATTAGCGTTTTGCTAAATAAATATGAAATAAATTATACTGGAAACAAAGAAATGTAGGAATGGAAAAGTGAAGCAGAGGAGAGGGAAAGGACAAGAAAATAGAGAAAGAGAGGAAGAAATGAAAAGAAAATTAAATTTGAAAATGACATGATATGATATAATAAATAAGTTATGAAATACAAAATAGGGGAAATAAAAAAAGAGTAATAAAAGAGGGGAGCTAATGAGAGGGAAAGGATGATAACGTAGAGAAAGTGAGGGAGAAATAGAAAGAAAAGAATAAAATAAAAATAATATAACTGCTACATAAATTATGAAGTACAAAATATATCGTTTAACCTAACATCACCTGCATCTTTCCTTCAAGGTGTGTGTGTGTGTGTGGTGAGTGTATGTGTGTGTGTGTGTGTGTGTGTGTGTGTGTTCCTCTCCTGTGTCAGGTGTTGGGGGCTCATTAAGGTCTCGGGTGTGACAATGGATGGCAAGAGTAATTAAGGTGTGTGTGTGTGTGTGTGTGTGTGTGTGTGTGTGTGTGTGTGTGTGTGTGTGTGTGTGTGTGTGTGTTACGTGGAGTTTATTTCATGGTTTTGGTGTTTGGTGATGGTGTGCATGGAGATGATTTTTTGTGATGATAGTGATGATGAGAAACTGTCTGATTGGTTGATGCTGGTGTAGGCTGTTTTGGTGAGGATGGTTGCGCTGTAGGTGGTGGTAAACAGTAAAGAGTAATGGTGTAGTTTTTGGTGGTGGTGATGATGTGGTGTGCTTGTGGGTGTCGATGGTAGCAGTTCAATGTTCGTGGGCGTGGTGGTGCTGGCGGAGGTTGTGAGTGTGATGATGTTGTCGGTGGTGGTGGTGGTGGGTGGGACATATTACACTGTTAGGGGAGGATTATATTCTTTGTTTTCAGGAATTTTCTTTGTTTTAGCACCACAAAAAATAATGGAAGAGAGAGAGAGAGAGAGAGAGAGAGAGAGAGAGATAGGGTGGTGACAGATAGAGAGACAGTGTTTATCACCTCATTAGCATGTTGATTACACGTGTTGTATGTACTAAAATACCGGTGTTGGTCCCCGCACAGAGGTGGATGGACAGACTGGCCACACGCCCTCTCTGTATGCCTTCCTTCCTTCCTTCCTTCTTTCCTTCCCTCTTCTTCCTCCCTTCCCTCCTTCCTTCCTTCCTTCCTTCCTTCCTTCTTTCCTTCCTTCCTTCTCTCTCTCCTTCCTTCCTCCCTTCCCTCCTTCCCTCCAACTGGGATGATCACATCCCCTGTGATGTTATATACCTGGACTTTCAGAAAGCCTTCGACAAGGTACCGCACGAGCGACTCCTTAAGAAACTGCACTCGGCGGGCATTGGAGCCAATTTGATCGCGTGGATAAGAGATTGGCTCATCGACAGAAAACAACGCGTGCTACTCAACGAACAGCCTTCCGATTGGCCTCAAGTCACTGGTGGAGTGCCTCAAGGGTCAGTCCTGGGACCCATTCTCTTTATCATATATATCAATGACCTAGAATCAGGACTGAAACCACATTATCGAAATTTGCTGATGACACCAAGGTGGGCGGAAATATAATGGGCAGATTAATTCTCCAACGCTGGCAACCTCGAAATGAGCCAATAGGCGTTCTGCTGCCTGCGTTTCCATGTTTCCATGTTTTCCTTCCCTCCCCCCCTTCCTTCCTTCCCTGCTTCTTTTCTTCCATATTTGCACAGTAGTTCCTTGCTTCTATACTTCTTTCCCTCTTATCTTGATGTATCCTAAGTTATTAATATTCAGAGAGAGAGAGAGAGAGAGAGAGAGAGAGAGAGAGAGAGAGAGAGAGAGAGAGAGAGAGAGAGAGAGAGAGAATTACATAGAATTACATAGAAAATCAGACCACACAGACCCCATAGTCCAGACCAGGTGGTCTATCCTAAAACCTAAATGAATCTACACTAATCAGATGGCTCCAAAACGTTGCTTTTCTACTCTAGTTAATATTAAGTTCAAGGAAGTGACGGTCGAGCTTGTTTTTAAAGGAGTCAATCGTGTTACACTGGACCACTGACGGTGGGAGCTTATTCCATTCTCGCACTACAACGTTGGTGAAGAAAAATTTGGTGCAGTCTGAATTTACTTGTCTACATTTGAGTTTTATGCCATTGTTCCTCGTTCGCAAAGTGTCATCTATCATAAACAATATTGTTCTGTCTGCATTCGTGAAACCATTAAGTATTTTAAAACATTCGATCAGTTTTCCTCGGAGGCGACGTTTCTCAAGAGAGAACATGTTAAGGGTGGAAAGCTTTTCTTCGTAGGATTTGTTGCGCAAGGAAGTGATCATTTTTATTGACCGACGCTGAACACCTTCTAATTTAGCAATGTCCTTTGCATGGTGAGGAGACCAAAACTGTACCGCATATTCCAAGTGGGGTCTGACTAAACTATTGTAGAGCGGAAGTATTACATCTTTATTCTTGAATAAAAAGTTTCTTTTAATGAAGCCCAACATTCTGTTCGCTTTATTTGCTGCATCGATGCATTGCTGTGAGAATTTGAGGTTTGACGCGATTTTGACCCCCAGGTCCTTAACGCATTGAACGCTTGTGAGTTTAACGCCGCGCATTTCGTATTCGAACTTTTTATTTCTTGTTCCAACTTGAAGGACCTGGCACTTGTCTACGTTAAAAGGGCATCTCCCATCTATCCGACCAAGCTGAAATTTTGTGCAAATCCCCTTGGAGGCTTTGCCTGTCTTCGTCAGTGAGAACCGAATTACCAATCTTTGTGTCGTCTGCAAATTTACTAATGCGATTATTGAGTCCAACATCCACGTCGTTGATGTAAATAATGAAGAGCACTGGGCCAAGAACCGAGCCCAGAGGGACGCCGCTAATGACCGGCGCCCACTCTGAGTTAAATCCGTCAATCACCACTCTTTGTTGTCTGTTGCTCAACCAATTCGCGATCCATTGGTTTACTTGACCGTCAATACCTATTTGCTTTAATTTATAAAGTAATTTATGATATGGGACTATCAAACGCTTTCTGGAAATCAAGATCGACTACGTCCAATGATTTGGTTACGTCATAAACTGAGAAGAGGTCGTTATAAAAGGTCAATAGGTTTGATAGGCAGGATCTTTGTTACGGAAGCCATGTTGTGAATCCCCAATTAATGAGTGGCTTTCGAGGTAACTCACAATTTTGTCTCTAATTATGCTCTCAAGTAGCTTACCTACAATTGAAGTTAGACTAATGGGTCGGTAGTTACCTGGTATTTTTTTTGTCTCCTTCCTTAAAAATCGGTGTCACGTTAGCCTTTTTCCAATCCGAAGGGACGATGCCTGAGAGAGAGAGAGAACTTCATACAATTTTCAATAAAGATTATGTACAGATCACATATTCATTCTTAAATTACAGAATTAAACGGAGAAAAAAACAAAAACAGAATGAGGAGGAGAAGGAGGAGGGCTTGCTGGTGGTAGTCGTAGTTGTGGTGGTGGTGGTAGTCGTGATGATGGTGAAAGTCGTGGTGGGAGTGGTGGTAGTGGTGGTGGTGGTGGTGGTAATCGTGATGATGGTGACAGTCGTGGTGGGAGTGGTGGTAGTGGTGGTGGTGTTGGTTGTGGTATATGGCAAGGTAAGGCTGTTTCCTGTAAGGGGCGGGAGAGGAAAGGGAGGAGGGATGGAGGACAATGACTATTTAGCGTGTCCCTCATGCACACACACACACACACACACACACACACACACACACACACACCTGGTTATCGTCTCTCTCTCTCTCTCTCTCTCTCTCTCTCTCTCTCTCTCTCTCTCTCTCTCTCTCTCTCTCTCTCTCTCTCTCTCTCTCTCTCTCTCTCTCTCTCTCTCTCTCTCTCTCTCTCTCTCTCTCTCTCTCTCTCTCTCTCTCTCTCTCTCTCTCTCTCTCTCTCTCTCTCTCTCTCTCTCTCTCTCTCTCCGCTCTGTCTCTCTCTCTCTCTCTCTCTCTCTCTCTCTCTCTCTCTCTCTCTCTCTCTCTCTCTCTCTCTCTCTCTCTCTCTCTCTCTCTCTCTCTCTCTCTCTCTCTCTCTCTCTCTCTCACTCTCTCTGTCTCTCTCTCTCTCTCTCTCTCTCTCTCTCTCTCTCTCTCTCTCTCTCTCTCTCTCTCTCTCTCTCTCTCTCTCTCTCTCTCTCTCTCTCTCTCTCTCTCTCTCTCTCTCTCATTTGTGTATTAGTTGATTGACAACTAGTTTCTCTAATACATTGTGTGTGTGTGTGTGTGTGTGTGTGTGTGTGTGTGTGTGAGAGAGAGAGAGAGAGACAGAGAGACAGTGAGAGAGAGAGACAGACAGACAGACACACAGATAAACACAGATAGAGAGAGAGAGAGAGAGAGAGAGAGAGAGGAAGGGGAGGGGAGGGGAGGGGAAAGGACACTTCTGGATAGGGCGTCTACGGCAGCTGATGGAGGCTGTGCTGATGATGATGATGGCGGTTGCGGTGGCAATGAACCGGATGTGGGAAATGATATAGTTAAAAGCAGAATATTCAAACTCGGGTTATTATCCTGGCGTGGCTTGCCGGTTGCCATCTCTCTCATCTATCTCTTGATCGATCTAATCTCGTTATTGTTGTTGTTGTTTTGTTGTTGTTGTTTTGTTGTTATGCTGATTAGTTATGGTGAATGTGGTTTGTGTGAATTGCCATCCACATCTATTTCTTCAGCTATCTGTATGTATCCGTGTATCTGTGTATCTATATTTGTTGTTCGTTCATGTGTATGTTCGTCGATCAGTTCTTGTCGATGTTGCTGTTGTACGTAGTTTTTCTTGTTGTCAATAGTTGTGGTGGTGATGGTTTTGTCTGTTGTATACTAATACCCTTTATAAATTGTCTATCTATCTACGTATTTATCTTTGACTATCTCTAAATTTTCGTGCATCTGCATTTATAACGACATGTTGTGTTTTTTGTTTCTTGTTGTTGAAAGTGGATATGGTAGTGTTGATCATCGTTTTGTGAGTGTTATATTATCATCGGTATATCTGTACCCGTATACATCTTATATACTTGTTCGTGTATGTGTCTGTAAACCGATTCGTTGTTGTTGTTGTGTTGTCAAGGGGGTGGCGGTGATGGTGATGTTGACTGTCGAAAGTTATGTTAACACAATTTTACGTGACCCGAGAGAGAGAGGCGATATTAGTCATTGGTGGAGTCACACAAAACAAACAATAAAAGCTAATAACAAGGTAAACAAAATCACACTAAATTGGAACAGAGAGCGTCTCGTGTTTTCTTTCCTCACTGAGATGTCAAAAGATACAATAATAATGATAATGATAATAATAAATGTAATAACTGATAATAAAGATAGAAAACAAGGAAAAATCAATCTCTGGAATACCAGTGCTGTCTTTCCTAATATTTATGGTGTCATAAAATTAATGAAACTCTTGTATGACACATTCGAGGAGGACGAGGAGTGGTAAGAGGAGGAGAAGAGAGAGAAAGACATTATTATTATTATTATTATTATTATTATTATTATTATTATTATTATTATTAGTAGTAGTAGTAGTAGTAGTAGTAGTAGTAGTAGTAGTAGTATAGTAGTGATAGTAGTAGTACTAAACAGCGATTCTTTTTGTTAAACTTGTTCGATTTAATAATAATAATTAATAAAATTATAAATAATAATAATAATAATAATAATAATAATAATAATAATAATAATAATAATAATAATAATAATAATAATAATAATAATAATTACTACTACTACTACTACTACTACTACTACTACTACTACTACTACTAATAATAATAATAATAATAATAATAATAATAATAATAATAATAATAATAATAATAATAATAATAATAATAATAATAATAATAATAATAATAATAATAATAATAATAATAATAATAATACCTGTAACAGTAATACCACTATCAACATCAAAAATTAGTTTATAAGTTTATATATAAGTTTTCAGAAACCTGCTGTACCTTTTTCTTGCATCAGAAAGAACAAAAATGACAAACGGAATACAATAATGATAATAACTTACACGAAGCATCAGAATTCGACGTATATTTAGAGGCTCGTAGAATTTTTCATCCTCTGCGCAGGAAAAAAAAGTAAAAATATTACGTCCTCACCCTCCTCGCCGAGCCACAAATTCAAGCTTTCACGAACTGGCAAAATATTTTCATGATGGTCGACTGTAATAAATCTAGACCAGGTGCACATTCTCTCTCTCTCTCTCTCTCTCTCTCTCTCTCTCTCTCTCTCTCTCTCTCTCTCTCTCTCTCTCTCTCTCTCTCTCTCTCTCTCTCTCTCTCTCTCTCTCTCTCTCTCTCTCTCTCTCTGTGTGTGTGTGTGTGTGTGTGTGTGTGTGTGTGTCTCTCTCTCTCTCTCTCTCTCTCTCTCTCTCTCTCTCTCTCTCTCTCTCTCTCTCTCTCTCTCTCTCTCTCTCTCTCTCTCTCTCTCTCTCTCTCTCTCTCTCTCTCTCTCATAATGTCAATAACCCGTATAGATTTATTTTCCCCCATCCAGACCCCCCCTCTCTCTCTCTCTCTCTCTCTCTCTCTCTCTCTCTCTCTCTCTCTCTCTCTCTCTCTCTCTCTCTCTCTCTCTCTCTCTCTCTCTCTCTCTCTCTCTCTCTCTCTCTCTCTCTCTCTCTCTCTCTCTCTCTCTCTCTCTCTCTCTCTCTCTCTCTCTCTCTCTCTCTCTCTCTCTCTCTCAAATTTCTCTCTCTCTCTCCTCTCTCTCTCTACTCTCTCTCTCTCTCTCTCTGAAGGATAATAACGTGAGTGATGGAAACTGAAGCTTAAGATAGAGAAAAGAAAAGAAAAAGTGTAGTATAAATGTAAGACCTTATGAAGGAGAGAGAGAGAGAGAGAGAGAGAGAGAGAGAGAGAGAGAGAGAGAGAGAGAGAAATGTATAATAAAATGATACGCGAAAAGGGAAAAGACTGAAAAAAGGAGGAAAGGTCAAAGAATAAACGACATGTAAAAAGGAAAGATAAAAAAAGTCCATGCCAACCGTAACTGAAAATAAATAAGAATATTACGTCAAAAAAAGTAGCAGAAAAAGGAATAAAGGGGCTGAAGAAGAAAGGATTACAGAAAAGTTGATATGGGAAAAAGGGAATAAAGACGAGGAAGAAAAATATATACCGTATTTGCCGGTGCATGAAACGACCCTTGATGTTAGCATAAAAAGTAGCTGAATATTATGGGTCATTTTAAACGCGGGGTGTAAAATCTTAATCCCCTACATCCTATAGTTATGGGGCTCTTGGGGATGATGGAGAGCACATTACCAGGAAACAGTGAAATAGAAAACAAAGCATGGTACGAGGGTTAGAAAAAAACCCCAGTTATCAAGAAAGAGAGAATGGGATACAAGAAGGTTAAAGAAAGTAGAGAAAACGACAAGTAAGAAGAACCTGATTGAAAAACAAATTATACGTGGAACCAACGCTGAAAAAGCACTGTGGAGAAAGATAAAACGATGGAAAGGAAAGGATGGTATAAAAAGAAGAAAAGAAAAAAAACGAGAACGACTATGAAACACGCGAACTCGCCCTCCCGTCTGTTCCCGGTGTAATCAAGTCCTTCACTAATTTACGAACACGAGATTGAAAGCAGGACGAAAATAGCAGAAAGGGGAGAGAACAACAAAAGAGTAGCTAACGCAGATGATTACACAGTAGTAGTGATAATGCACAGACTGGTTGGCTGGCTGGCTGGCTAGCTGACTGACTTGTCTGACTGGCTGACTGACTGACTGACTGACTGGCTTGTTGGTTGGTTTATTGGTGGGCGCGAGGATAGGTCATTCTCACGACAATCTGCTACCAACGTATTAGGAAGTTCCCTGCTTTAGTTAACTTGTTTTCTTGTTTTGTGCTTTGTGTGTTTCTCTTATGGTTTACAGGAGATATTCGTGATGGGGAGGTGTTTGTATTTTTTTGTGGTTTAAGAATGTAACTACATATGTATGCATGCATGTATGTATGTGTGTAAGTATGCATGTATTATTTTCTTTTGTTAGGCCTCTTTGGCCGATAGTGCTGATGGACTTTTCATGATATTGCCTGCTGGTTGGCCCAGCCCGTTAGTGGCGGAGTCAATTTTTTATTTTTATAGTCGTGCCATTCTTGCTCTTGCTTGGTTGATGCATGAAGGCATGGTAATGTGTGTGTATGTATGCATTTTTGTATTAATGAATATATATATATATATATATATATATATATATATATATATATATATATATATATATATATATATATATATATATATGTATAGGTGTATTTATTCTTGTATATGTATATATTATATATTTGTTACTATGTACGTACATTATTGTTTATGTATATGGATGCAAGGATTCATAGATGAATATATGGATGTCCGAGCATTCACGTTTATGGTGACAACTAGAGTTTCCTTTTTTTGCCCATTATAAAGCACAATAAACAGATGAAACAAACACCCAAAGTCTCGAAATCGGTCTATGTGTGGGCACTTTTGGAAGAGAGGCAGGTGTGGTGTGCAAGGGTCAGGAAACTTGATAAGGGAGAGGCAGTGGGCGGGCACTGGGCAAGTATCAAGTGGACGGGGCACGGGATGTGGTACAAAGGGGGGTAAGTTTCTAGGAGGGATAGTGGGAGGGTCAGGGAGTTGGTGGGGTATGGGTGGGCTAGGGGGTGGGACAACGAGAGGGGTTAGTGGGTGGGGAAGAGGGCAGTTTAGGGGTGGGGTTCCAAGAGGTTGAAATAGTGGGTGGGTTTGGGATGGTATATCAAGGGCTGGGCTAGTGGGTGGGTCAGGGGGGTGGGGATGAGGGTGGGCTGGGTGTGGCGACTATCAGTTGGCGGGCATCACTAGGCGGGTATCCAGTGTCATAACCTCCGATGTTTGTTGACTTATCTCCGTGCAGGGACAGAGAGAGAGAATTTTTGTGTGTGTGTTTGGGTGGGTGGGTGGATAAGAGAGTGGGTGATACGGCAACAGACACACACATTCTCTCTCTCTCTCTCTCTCTCTCTCTCTCTCTCTCTCTCTCTCTCTCTCTCTCTCTCTCTCTCTCCATGGGTAGGTGAGTTAATCTAGTCATGTGTCAGTGGGGGTCCAGGAGAAGGCGGTGGTGGTGGTGGAGGAGACATAGGGGGGGAGGGGTGATAATGGTGATGTTGGTGATGAAGGGGGGGAGGGATGACTATCCTCTTATAGTTAGGAAGAGGGAGTGGTTGCTATCTCCGAGGAGGAGGAGGAGGAGGAGGATTGGGAGGAAGAGAAGGAGGAGGAAGAGGAGTGGAAGATCAATTACATTTATAGTTACGTAAGACTTCAAAGTGAGGCTTGAGAGAGAGAGAGAGAGCAAAGACCCCATCACATGACAACGCAGAAGGAGGGAGGAAGAAGGAAGAAGGAAGGAGGAAGGAAAAAAAAGGGGAAGCGAGGTGCCGCCCTGGTGTATCCCAATTCAGGACGGAGTAAGGGCAAGGACCTGTGCAAGCCCTCGTGTGTTGGCGGCGACGAGGCGGAGGAGGAGGAGGAGGAGGGAGAATACGAACCCCCGGTGGAGAAGATGCTTGTAATTGAGATAAAGAAGCTGTGTTAAAGAAAAATGATAATGGTCGTAGTAAAAGTAGTGATGAAGGAAGAAATATAGTTGTTATATGCAGATGAAAAGGTTCTTGGTAGGGGTGTATATGGTTTGATGCCGGCGAAGGCGGTGATGAAGGTACAGGATGAATGGTTGGAATAGAGAAAGGAAGGGTCAAAAAGGGAAAAGGAAGGAAAGATTAAGTATATATAATAAAAGGAAAGAAAGGGGAGATAAAAGAAGAGAAAATAAAGGAAGGTAAGGTAAGGTAATGAAAGCCTGCGGTAGAGGGAAAGGAGATTAAGAAAAATAAGATGCAAACAAACAAAAAATAAAGGAAGTGAAGACGAGGAAAGGGAATCGTTCTGGGACATTAAGACTTGAAGAGACTGAATTGTGTATAAGGACAAGGACCGAGTAGGAGGAGGAATAACAGGAGAAACAAGGAAGGAAAGAAACGTTTAAGGTGATGTGCCCAGATAAACGTGATAAAGAAGGGGAAAGGTTTAAGAGAACAGGGGGGGAGAGACAAGAATGAAAGCAGTGTGGGAGGGGTTTTAGGGGTGAGTGGGCAGGACGAGGGACAGGTGCAGTGGAAAGAAAGGGGAAGGGGAAGGGGAGGGGGAAAGAGTCAGGGGGAAGAATAAGAAGGAGGGGGGAAGAGGAGGGCGTGGTTGGTTAGTGGGCCGCCAAGCACGAAGAATTACCCTGAGACACCACCCTGTTCTTCTTCTTCCTCCTCCTCCTCCTCCTCCTCCTCCTCCTCCTTCTTCTTCTCGCATCGTTTCTCCGTGGTTGATGTTGGTTGACTGAGCAAACACTTAAGAAATACAGAAAAAGGGTGGAACAGAGAGAGAGAGAGATTTTCTAGGAACCCAGCCACGTGACATTTGCAAGGCTACCAGAAAGAAGGAAGAAATAAGGAGATAAGATGAAAAGAGACAATTAATTAAAAAAAGAAAATAGAAAGAAAAAGGGGGGAGAAAAGGAGGAGGAGGAGGAGGAGGGATGGAGACGCAAAGGAATGGAGACTAAAACAGAAGAGAGGAGAGGAGATAGGAAGAGAAGAGAATAGAACAGACCAGAAAGGAACAAAAGAGGAGAGGAAATGAAATGAAATGAAAGGATAGATGATGAAAGGAGAGGAGAGAAGAGGAGAGAAGAGAGGAGAGGAAAGAAGTAAGGGGAGAGAGATGCTGAGAACCTGATCTTCCTGCTGATTTTTCAAGGAGGGTCGAGGAAAGGAAGGACGCAGGGCAAGGCGATGGATGGATGGAGGCGCACGTGTTGATCCCAAGGGGCGCGAACTGGGGCACATACCCACTCAGGGAGAGAAACAATAGAGAAGGAGATTGCCAGATACCAGGGAGGGGAAGAGAAAGGGAAAGAAAAAGGGAAAGAAAGAGAGAGTATTGGTGCTTTTCTTTCGTGTCATACTTCCATTCTGTTATTCTTTCTTTATCCTCTTTCTTTTGCTCTGCTTTATTGTTCTTGTTTGTATATTTATTTTCTCTTTCCACTAATTTATGTCTTATTGTTTGGTTTGTAATTATGTGTAACCAATCTCTCTCTCTCTCTCTCTCTCTCTCTCTCTCTCTCTCTCTCTCTCTCTCTCTCTCTCTCTCTCTCTCTCTCTCTCTCTCTCTCTCTCTCTCTCTCTCTCTCTCTCTCTCTCTCTCTCTCTCTCTCTCTCTCTCTCTCTCTCTCTCTCTCTCTCTCTCTCTCTCTCTCTCTCTCTCTCTCTCTCTCTCTCTCTCTCTCTCTCTCTCTCTCTCTCTCTCTCTCTCTCTCTCTCTCTCTCTCTCTCTCTCTCTCTCTCTCTCTCTCTCTCTCTCTCTCTCTCTCTCTCTCTCTCTCTCTCTCTCTCTCTCTCTCTCTCTCTCTCTCCTCTCTCTCTCTCTCTCTCTCTCTCTCTCTCTCTCTCTCTCTCTCTCTCTCTCTCTCTCTCTCTCTCTCTCTCTCTCTCTCTCTCTCTCTCTCTCTCTCGTAGACAAAGAGGTCAGGTCAGCCACAGGTGGTCAACGTATCAAACCCCGGATGACGTTGACCACAAATTTGCTCACTTTTGTTGTGTATGTGTGTGTGTGTGTGTATGAGAGAGAGAGAGAGAGAGAGGTATCGTAACAGACAGACGGTTGGATGACCCGCTGTACAATAGACAATAAGACTAATAAACACACACACACACACACACACACACAGGTTTTCCACTAGGGCATTTTTCCATCTGTTTGAGTCATGGATTGAAAAAAAGAAAAGAGAAAAAGGAAAGAAAATAAACTTCTGAACGTGAATAGTGTATAGTAAATTTTCCGCCAGCGACATAGAACTTTCATGCTGTCTAAACTTGTGTGTGTGTGTGTGTGTGTGTGTGTGTGTGTGTGTGTGTGTGTGTGTTCAGTATAGAATCCAATTTTCCGCATCGCTTCATGTGTACTTCCGTTTTTTTTATTTTTACCTCCATCACTTTTCTCTCCTCTCGTCTTCTCTCATTCCTCCTCTTCCATTCTTCCCTCCTTCCATCTCTTTTCTCCCCTGCTCTTATTCCTGTTCTTCCCTCCTTCCATCACTTTTCTCCCCTGCTCTTATTCCTGTTCTTCCCTCCTTCCATCTCTTTTCTCCTCTGCTCTTATTCCTGCTCTTCCCTCCTTCCATCTCTTTTCTCCCCTGCTCTTATTCCTGTTCTTCCCTCCTTCCATCTCTTTTCTCCCCTGCTCTTATTCCTGCTCTTCCCTCCTTCCATCTCTTTTCTCCTCTGCTCTTATTCCTGCTCTTCCCTCCTTCCATCTCTTTTCTCCTCTGCTCTTATTCCTGGTTTTCCCTCCCCCCATCTCTTTTCTCCTCTGCTCTTATTCCTGGTTTTCCCTCCTTCCATCTCTTTTCTCCTCTGCTCTTCTATTTTCCTCTTCTGATTCCTTCTCCCGTCCCTCCTCCTCTTCCATCTCCCCCTCCTCCTCCTCCTCCCTCGTCCACATTCCCTCATCCATCATTAGTTTCTGGCTCAGTCATCCCATCATTCTCATTTTGTCCTTCCAGTCATTCACTCCTTTCCGAGAGCAACACACGTTATCTCACACACAGGTACAGATAAACTAGGATGATGATTCTGAGGAGGAGGAGGAGGATTATGAGATTACAATAACAATGATAAATATAATAATAATAGTAAAAAGAAGGAGAAAAATGATGATGATGACCGTTGACAGACAATGCTAATGAATGTGTGTATGTGTTGCTTCAATAAGAGGCTACTACACATAAATATATGCTATTTCTACCAATCAATTGAAGGAACATACCAGGGCAGCACTATGCAACTACTCCTCTAGTATTGTCTATAATAACACATAACAGTTCCCGACAGACATTTGGAAAAAAATAAAACAGTAAATGTATTACATTACTCCTTCCTACGTCATAAACTTTTTCAAGATACCTTTTGCACTACATTTAATCATTCCTTTCAGGCATCTTTTATTTTTTTCTTAACTAGAGCAGGATATTGTAGGTTTCCCTTTTTATAAAGACATTTTTACTTAGCTCTTGGCCTTTCTCTTTTACAATAAAAAACGCTTCCTGGCCTAAAAACACAATTGCAGCATTTTTATTCCTTCTCTCTCAAAGCAAGCAACTGAGGCACACACACGCGGCCACAGTTGCATCATATTTATTCCTGCTCCTTCAAAAGCCGGCTGCCCAGGTACACACACGCGGCCCCCTTTCGTCCATGAGTAATAGTGCGTCGCTTTTTGTGTTCGGAATTGGTCTTGTGCTGACGATGTGGTTGGTTGGGCTGCCGCTGCCTCTATTCAGTCCCTCACAGGCAGCCACGTGTGCAGGAGGAAGTGGCATTGGCTTTCCCCCGGGCTGAGCGTTCAGGCTAAGGTCATCAGCCGTGTTGGGGACCTTGTTACAAGGGAGCGTTGCGGTGTGTTACAGTGTACGGTGTTGCGACCTTATTCTAGGGATTGCTATATTGTTTTAGGAAAACGTTGGTCTTATGTTTGAGGAGAGAGTTGCACTGTTTTCCAGAAGGATGCGAAAATTTTGATACATGAAAGCACAATTTTTTTTTTTTTTTGTATTCTGTTACATGACGGTAATATATTCTGCACGTGTTTTTTGAGGGAAGCGTTGCTCCTCAGTTTCAGGAGAGATATAGTGTGTTTAACAGGAAGATGTTTATATTTAAAACATCATATTCTGCATCTTGAGGAAATAAAAACATACAGGCTGTGGAGGTTTAAAACGAGGTGGAGTGGCTTAGTTAATTGTATGATTATTATGTTACTGAATGTTTGTTAATTGGCTGTTTATATTGAGTTATTTTGCTGGGTGTGGTGTATAGTTGTATTTGCCTCTATAACACGTCTTGACATTTATAGTTGATTATTTGGTTAGTTTATTAAGTAGAGGCTTGGTTAGGTTTCTGTACAATGTATATGTTATTTTCCTTCTCTTTTTGCTGGTATATCCTCCCACCATGCTCATTACCTTTGTGTGTTGGTGGCCTTCATAACAGTGCATTCCTTTTCTTTTCGTTCCAGGTACGTGAGTGTGTGTCTGTGTGTGTGCCGGGTGTTCCTGAGCCACTTGTGACGCGTGAGTAAATCCATCCTTCCACAGGCACGACAGCACATCCATTCCATCCACTCATCCACCTTATCCTCGTACTCTCTCCACACCTTCCGTCATCCGCCTTCCCGCCTCTCTCACACCTCTTCATACCCACACCAACCCATCCTTTTCATCCACTCACCCTTCTATCATCGCCCTCCACATATCTTTACCCTCATCCACCTTTCTCACTTTTTCCACCTCCTCTGTACATACACGTAGGAGTACAACCACCCCATCCACTCATTCACCTTTCCTCGCCCTCCATCCACCCATTCTCTCACCCACCTTTCCATCTTGCCTAGCTCCACCTCTCCACCCTGTTATCTCACCCCTGCCATCCCGACTCCACACCCGTCACTCACACACCCGCCCACACACCCACGCGTCACCTTTGCCCATGTTCGCTCCCACTTCTCCCATCAACACCCACTCATTCACACCTGGATTGACAGAGGACAGGTAGGGGGAGTGAGGGGGGGTGAGGGGTGGGCGGAGATGAGTGCTCGGAGCGGGAGTGGAGTGGAGGGAGGCAAGGAAAGACATTATCAGAGTAATGGCATTTTGATGGTCTTTGTAAACAGCTGAGATACGAAAGTGATAGCTAGAGAGAGAGAGAGAGAGAGAGAGAGAGAGAGAGAGAGAGAGAGAAGGGATATTTTATTTATTTTTTATTTTTATTATTATTTTATTAATGTTTTTTTAGGTGCTGTCTATATTGCCGGTAGGCTTTCTTGAGGGACCTCTTGGACGGCCCCAGCCAAGGTCATCTAGATGGGTCATGCCCCAGCCCGTTAGTGGCGTAGGCGTATTTTATTTATAGTGATACATGACCACGTATTCACACACACACACACACACGCACACACGCACACCTACACGCACCCAAAGAAGGATACTTTGCAGAAACCCGCCCCAGCACAATAGTTTTATCCTCAAAGCTGAGTGTCAAGCAGTGACGTGCGGGAAAGTGTGGCCGAGGGTGAAAAAAAAATCTTTGGAGAAATGGTCTTTCACCACAACCGGTTCATCCATGTAAAACGATCTGTGTTTCTTTTCCCATAATATATATATATATATATATATATATATATATATATATATATATATATATATATATATATATATATATATATATATATATATATATATATATATATAAATTTGTACATCTGTTTTTGTATTGTGCACTTTTCATTATTTTCCCGTCCCTCCTCGGTACAAGTAGCCAGGCAAACAGCGCCACGCACCGCCAGCCTAACGACACCGGCGCACCATCAAGCGGCCCGCTGTGCGACTCTGACGATCATCCTAACGACGCAGACTCACTTGTCTGTTCGGCCTGACGTCTCGGTCCGCAGGCTTTGAAACACGCCGGGACCTTGTGACGCGCAGTTCTTAATTATGTATGTGTGTGTGTGTGTGTGTGTGTGTGTGGAGAGAGAGAGAGAGAGAGAGAGAGAGAGAGAGAGAGAGAGAGAGAGAGAGAGAGGTAATTGTCCAATTAATGTTATCTACTTCATGACGAGATTCAGTCATCACAAATAAAAAAAATTGTCGTAGAGTGTGTGTGAAGCTGGAACAGGCACGTCCATGGTCCATGACGCGGCCATGATGGGCTGAGGCGGCCACCGTCACCGGCTAGGTTGCACTCAGCTGAAGGGGAGCTACCGCGGGTGCCTGGAGGGTGACTTTAGTTGCACGTTTTGAGAGGGGAAATTTGCTGGACAGAGGGATGGAGAAAGAACAGGGTCGGGGGAGATGATGCGCCACCTTAGAATTAGTGAATGATATCTTGAGAGGAACGGCTTGACCGGTAACGCGAGGAGGTGTGGGCGTAATAATGGGCTGTGCTGAACCAGGTGAGTGGCTGACGGTACGGTGCCCCCTTCGTGGGTGTGGCTGTGAGAGAGCAGGGAGGGAAGGGTGAGGAGGCGGAGGAGGAGGAGAGAGAGGCGGAAGTGGAGGAGTGACAGCAAAAACATGCATGTGTAAAGGTAGAAGTTTTAATATATGTAAACCTAAGCAAAGTTCTCTCCCTAACTTTCTTATTGCAAGTTGTTGAAAGAGGAAGAGATGGAAGAAAAGAAGAAAACTAGGAAACAAAATTGATGGTTGAAATGAAAAAGAAATGGGAGTGCGTTAACTGAGAGGAGAAGAAAGGGAGAATATAGTTTGTTTGTTTTTTGATGGGAGAAGGAATAAAAGGAGGAGCTTTGAACGAAGAAATGAGGGAAGAAAGCGAGGTGAGAAAAGCGAATGGGTGGATGTAAATAAAGATAAGGAATAGGAGAAGGAGAGGAGGAAGAAGTAAAAGATAGATAGGAAGTAAGGGGGGAGAAAGTGCGACATAGAAATGAGGGAAGGGAGGAAAGTGGGAGACAGGTAGAAGGGGAGTGAGGAAGGGGCAGATAAAGGGGGGAAGGGGAGGGAGAAAGGGGGATATAAGGTAGAGGGGGAGGGATGGAGGAAGGAGATGCTGACACGGTGACGGGTTTTCGAGGCCAAATTAATAATAAACATGAGGCAAAACCATCTGTGTGTGATCTTACTAAACACACACACACACACACACACACACACACACACACACACACACACGCACGCAAGCAAACAAACACACGTAAAAAATTATGGGTGGGAAAGAACATAAAAAAAATACTTCTTCCTACTTATTTTTTGTAAAGTTAGTTATAAAAATAGTAATGATGAAGTGTCCTTGTGGCATATTTATGGAAGGTTAATGTTTTTTATACGATTTTTTTTTTTAGTATTTTATTGTGTGTATGCAAGGAAGTAAGGGCTGAATATATAGTATTAGTCTCTCTCTCTCTCTCTCTCTCTCTCTCTCTCTCTCTCTCTCTCTCACACACACACACAGAGAACAAAATCTACATATTTTACTTTGTTTATTTATGTTTAATTATGCAACTAATACTAGAAGGAGGAGGATGAAGAGGAAAAGTATCAGTATCAGTAGGAGGAGGTAGAAGAGAAGGAGGAGGAGGAGGAGGAGGAGAAGGAGGCACCATGCAAGTCATGTCGCTCGTTCATGGAGGAGAGCCATGGCAACGCTTTCCCACGCTTGACAACTATACTACTACTATTACTATTACTACTACAACTACTACTACTACT
>NC_066512.1:7087562-7140062 GCF_024679095.1 Eriocheir sinensis
CTCTCTCTCTCTCTCTCTCTCTCTCTCTCTCTCTCTCTCTCTCTCTCTCTCTCTCTCTCTCTCTCTCTCTCTCTCTCTCTCTCTCTCTCTCTCTCTCTCTCTCTCTCTCTCTCTCTCTCTCTCTCTCTCTCTCTCTTCTCTGTCTGTTCTTCCTATGTATTCCTCTGTATTCCCTCTCCTTTCATCTCCTCCTCTTCTCAAGTTTTCTCACTCCTCACTTCTCTTCCACTCACTGTTCTCTTCTTTTACCCTTTCTTTCCTCTGTCCTTCCTTTCCTTTCTCTCCATTTCTTTCCACATTTTTTCTCTTTCGTGCATTTTCATGCTTTTTCATCTTCTCGTGTCTACGACACTTCTCAGTTTCTCTTCAACCTTTTCCCTCTTCCTGATATTCCAGCCTCACGGCCGTAGTATCAGTCTTCCCCTTTCCCTTCCCGTCCCCATCCCCATACGCGGGTTTGGGGTAGGTATAAGCTGCCCCGTCCCCTTCCCGTCCCCGGGACAGATATGCGGGCTAGACCAAGACCAATCTGCACGTCATAATAATGCTGGCTGCACTTTCAAACCAATAATTATAGAAAAGGTAAGGTAAAGTTGGGAGCTTACGCTGTAGCAACGCGTGGCCTCGGTGCTCATCTCCGTAACATTGGCCCTTGAGCCTATGGTGGGAGAGAGCCCATTACCCCGGGACACAGGGCCACTGTGATATCCGGGTTACCATAGTTTACCTTCCCCAGGTTTCCCCAGGTACCCATTTATCGACCAGCCCGAGAGGGAGGATGAACAGCTGGGTGAGCTGCACGCCGGCTGCCCGGGCCGGGATTCGAACCCGGGCCCGCGGATTAGAAGCCAGGCACGCTGACCACTAGACCACACCGAGATAAATAATGTATTTTTCATACACCACTGTATCCATACACTTTATATATCATAAAATAAGAAAACATCGTAGTTGATCTACAGGTAAATAAAAGTAACACGGATAAGTTGGTATAGGTTGGTATCCATGACTCGTCACAAACACGCGTGCAGCCACACCGAGGTTGCCACGTCGTTGCATTTATGGGATTTTTTTTGCCTTATATCTCGGTGGTCTCAAACAAATGCCTTTTTTTTATGGTATGTGTTGAGTGTTGCCATATAAATGCCATATTTAGTCAGCAATCTGCCGTTTTCTGCCATTTTTGGGGGCAAATCTAAATGGATCTTGAGGGAAAAAATTACTACAATATGAAACTTAATAGAACAAAGTGTAGTAGTATTCTCACCAATGTTGTACATCCTTCATGGTAGCTTAATCAAAGACACACAACACACCCTCTCTAATTATGGCTGAGGCAACTGATGTTTCAGTTACTAAACACTTGTGCACGTGTGAAAGATACTTCAAGGAGATATGTCAAGAAACTTTTTAACATTACTTCCATTTACCTCCTGCACAACATCATCACTTTTCTCAGGCGTAAAATCCTACTCTGATGATCAAATATCCCACTGAGTAATATTGTTGGGCTAGTACTGATAGAGCACCCAGTCTGTGCTGCTGTATGTTTACAGTCAAATGGGAACACTATTACTATCTTTACAAATTTAAAAAAATAAATAGTAACCAGCAAAGTTTGCGATATAAAATCAGTGAAAAATATTCTGATACTTTTTAATATATTTCTTTCTATGATAACAAATAGAACACTATTTATTTATGAAATATACGAAGGGGAAGCTGAAGATGTCCTGCTTCTCACCCCGCGGAGTCAACACTTTTTCGACCCCGTCCGTCCGCTGTCTCTCGAGGTAGTATTAAGCAACCCCAACCACGCGGGGACGTTTAATACTGCGGTTCACAGCCACGGGAAAGGGAAGGGAAGGGAAAGGGAAAGGAGGAGACTTACACTATGGCCGTCAGTCATCCTCTGACCTCTCTTTCCATTTTCCATCCCTTCTTCCTTTATTCTGCTCATTTTTTTCCTCCGTCCTTTTTCTTCCCTACTAGCTCTCTCCCCTTCTCTTTCTTCCTTCTCTTTATTACCACTTTCCTCTAATTCCACTCTTCTCTTTACAATCACTTTCCATTGCCTCCTCCTCCTCCTCCTCCTCCTCCTCCTCCTCCTCCTCTGCCTCCGCCTCGATCACCCCTCGTCTCGCTTTATTAGGCCCAGTAATAGAAGGGAAATATGCAGGAACTTAATATTCTTGCAGGCGTGTGAGGGATAATTTTGACGGAGGCGATAACGTGATATGATATTTTCTTTATATATATATATATATATATATATATATATATATATATATATATATATATATATATATATATATATATATATATATATATATATATATATATATATATATATATATATATATATATATATATATATATATATATATATATATATATGTATTTTGGATATATGGACGTTTCTTTTTCTACTACTACTACTACTATTAAAATTATCTCTACTATTACAACCATTTATAGCAACATCTACTACTACTACTACTACTACTACTACTACTACTACTATAACTTTCCCTTTTCTCGTGCCTCGGTGGAAGAACATGCGATAATCTCTAAGTAAAGGTGGTCCATGAAATTATGAAGAAAATTATGAAGAAAATTAAGCGAAAGATCAGCATTGCGCGGGTTCCGGTTTCTCTCTCTCTCTCTCTCTCTGACACACTCAATCTTTTTTTACCTTCTCATTTTATAATTTCTCCACCCTTGCCTTCTTCCTTCCCTTCCTCCTCACCCCTTTTCCCTCCCTCACCCTTTCCTTCATCCTCCAACCCCTCCTTCTTACACCACCCTCCCATTCCCCCTTCCCCCTTCCCCCTCTCCTTCCTTCCCCTTCCCTTCCCTCCCCTCCTCCCCTCCCCATCATCAATCACCTCTCGCCAACGTTTTGTGACCATTTTTCTTCCTCCCTTCACCGTTCCCTCCTCTCCTGTTTGTCTGCTAGTCCTCCTTTTCTCTCTTCCATGTCTGTCTGTCTGTCCTTCTTCATCTCCTTTCGTCTTCATGTGTTTTCTTTTTCAGCTTTTTCTTATTTTATTTCCATGTTTTTCCTTCTTCCGTGGATTTCTTTGTTATCTTACTCTGCCAGTTTTTCTTTTCATTTTTACTCAGCTGTTTTTCCTCCTATTCTTTTTTCTGTTCCTTTATTTCATTTGCATTTCATTTGATTTCTTTTGTATTTTTTTCTATTTGTCTTCTTCGTGATACAGTGGTCAGCATGTGTAGCTCGTAGCTCCTCGGGACAGGATTCGAATCCCGGCCTGGGCATTCGGCGGGCAGCCTACCCAGTTATTTTCCTCCCTTTCTGGCTGGTTTATAAATAGGTACCTGGGTAAACTTGGGGAAGGTAATCTGTTGTAACCCGGATGTCCCACTAATCATGTGTCCCGGGGTTGTTGGTCATTACCCGTCACAGGCTCAAAGACCAATGTATCAGATTAGAGCACCGAAGCCACGCGCAGCTGTAGCGTATGCACCTAACTTTGATATTTTTCTGTTTGTCTGTATGTCCCTGTTTTCTCATGTAATTCTCTCCTTTTCATCTGTATTTTTCTTGTGATCTTTCTGTTTCAAAAGTTTTCATTTCATGGCTTTTTTCCTTTCATTACTTTTTGTTTCTCAGTCCCTCTTTTCTCTTTCCTGTACATCTTCTTGATCTCAATTCCGATTGTTTTACTTCATCTATTATCTCGTTTTTACACTCACCCTGAATTTTTCTGTTTGCCTGTCAGTCTCTGTTCTCTCCGGCCCGTGTCCGTGTTTCAGTTCCTTGTTCTGCTTTTCTAATCCTTTCCAGACTTTCATTTATTCTTTTGTGCATAGTTTTCCATTCACTTTTCTCGTTCTTTTTAATGATGCTCCTCCCTCTTATCCCCCTTCTCTCTCTCTCTCTCTCTCTCTCTCTCTCTCTCTCTCTCTCTCTCTCTCCCATGACCACGCCACGCCTCTTCCTTTCCTCTCCTTTTCTCATCTTATCTCCCCCACCTTGCCCCCCTCTCCTACCTCTCTACTTTCCTCCTCCTACTTCCTCCTCTCTACACTCCTCTGCGTTCCTCCTCCTACCTGTCTCCCTCCCACACCTATTTTTCATTACCTGCCTCACCTCTCCTACTCCTCCAGCTCCACGTGCTCCTCCTCTTTCTCCTTCACTTTCTTTTTCTCCTTAACCATCTTCATCTTTGTTCTTTTAATCTTTTCCTGAATTATTTTTCATTTTTTTCTTTTCCCTTTTCTTGGTTTTCTTAATTTTGTGCTTGGTGTTGTTCACCTTCCTCCTCTTACTTCTTATTTTCTTCATCATCATCATCATCATCATCTTCATCTTTTTCTTCTTCTTCTTCTTCTTCTTCTTCTTCTTCTTCTTCTTCTTCTTCTTCTTCTTCTTCTTTTTCAACTTCTCCGCCTCCTTATTTTTTAGAGTCAGCCGAGAAATTTACATTAATAGCGTAATATAATATAGAACGGTGCTCTCTTAACGAGTCCAAAGCTATAATGTGATGACAGTAATATGTGCTTTGGGATGCTAATGGAGCGAAATTACGCAAATATATATATATATATATATATATATATATATATATATATATATCTATATATATAAATATATCTATATATATATATATATATCTCTCTCTCTCTCTTCACCTATCCTTTTATAAGTGGGTGCTTCATGCGCTTCAGTTTAGGAACACCCACTCGTTGTTACAGTGTGTGTGTGTGTGTGTGTGTGTGTGTGTGGCTCGACATAACACAAGAGATGGTTTCCTGTGGCACTTTTTTTCCTCCTCTCATTAATAAAGATAAAAAATTGACATAATAGGGGAAAATGAATGAGACAGAGAATAATAGTATACTGGTTTCATCGGTGCATTGTAAAGGAAGAGGAAGTGTTAATATATTCGAGAAAATGGGTTAAAAGAAAGGAAAAAAAACGTAGATGGAAGAAAGAAGGCAGTAAGAAAGAAAAGCAAGAGGAGGATGAAAGGAGTAAATATAGAATGTCAAGAAAAGTAGGCCAGTGAAGAGGCAGAGATAAGTGGATGAGAAGTGAAGAAAAGGAAAACAAACAGAGAAAGAGAGAGAGAGAGAGAGAGAGAGAGAGAGAGAGAGAGAGAGAGAGAGAGAGAGAGAGAGAGAGAGAGAGAGAGAGAGAGAGAGAGAGAGAGAGAGATCTAGTTATGTCACGCTAACCGCAGTCTTTTGTTGTGGTCAGATTTTTTGTGCTTTTTTTTTAAGTAGAGTGTGGCTGATGCTCGGAAATTGGCAGGGTTGTGAAATTGGTGGTGGTGGTGGTGATGATGGTTGTGGTAGTGGTGATGATGGTGGTGGTTTTGGTGGTGGTGGTGGTGGTGAATTTTTGGTCAAGGGAACCTGGATTGGGGAGTTTTAGAAGGGTAGTGTTGATGGTGATAAAGATGGTGATGATGATGACGGTGAGGGTGTTTATGTTACTATTTGTCTATGGTTGAACATTTGGTGGTGATGACGAGGGTAATGAAGGTACTAGAGGAGGTTTCGTGGTGGTGGTGATGGTGGTAATGATTGTTAAAAGGAATAACTGGTGGTGAAGATCAGGTGCCGTGGTGATGAAGTTCCGGTAGTGAGAGTGAGGGAGAAATAAATGGTGGTAATAGATCTTGAATACAGTGAGTGGAGGTGGTGGTGGTGATGAAGTGGTGTTGGTTGGATAAAAGGGCAACGATAATAAATTGGACAAGGTGTGGATAGAATATGTAGGTGTGATGGTGATTAATGGTGATATTGAAGCCTTAATAATGTTGTTAGTAAAAGTAGAGTGTGATGACAGTGGCGTGTGTGATGGTGGTGATGAATGGGGAAAGGTCTTGAGGGTTAGAAAGCTGGCAAGAGAAATGGTGATGATGGTGATGGATCAGGGAAGGTAGGTGCATGTTGAAGGATTGGTGATGAAGGAATTTTGCTGTAGGTGTAATGGTGGTGGTGGTGGTGGCAGTGGTCGTGAAATATTGGTGATGAAGGAAGGGCGGTGAAGGTGAAATATAGGAAAGTGATGGTAGTGGTGGTGATGTACTGAAGAAGGTAACATGTGGAAAGACTGGTGATGAAGGAGGAATGGAAGTGAAGATGGAGTATTAGTGATGGTTGTGGTGATGTATTAAGAGAGGCAGGGAAGATATCTTTGGAATGGAGGGGAAGGTGATGGTGTTGGCGGTGATGTACTAAGGAAGGGAACATGTAGAAGGATTTGGTGTTGAAGAATTTGGTGAGGTGGGGGATCGTGTTGGGGTGATGTATCGGGCGGGGGTGTCAATGGGACGGAGAGAAGGTGATGGATGGGCGAAGGGTGAAATTACTCTGTTGATTAGACGATTAGAAAAAAGGTTTGAGTCTTTTTCTTCGGTCATTCATCATCGTGTCAAGTGAAGAAAAAATGGATATATTCTATTTTGTTTTTGTTGAATGTTTGAAGACGGATTCATCTCTTAGTTGCCGAAAGGAGTAAATAGATTCATGAAGAGATAATGGCAAGAGAGAGAGAGAGAGAGAGAGAGAGAGAGAGAGAGAGAGAGAGAGAGAGAGAGAGAGAGAGAGAGAGAGAGAGAGAGAGAGAGAGAGAGAGAGAGAGAGAGAGAGAGAGAGAGAGAGAGAGAGAGAGAGAGAGAGAGAGAAAGGTTTGAAGAAAGACGGAAAGGGACAAAGAAATAACAGAAATTGAAAGAAAAAACTAATAAAGTGAAAACAAACATAAGAAAAACGAGAAAGAAAAAAATGAAATGAATAGAAAACGAGAGAATAAGTACTTAAAGAAAGAAAGAAGAAGAAAAGATCCCTCATCTCAAAAGGAAAAGCAAATTAACAAAGCACTTCTACTCATTATACAATTCATTAGCGGAGTCGTGATGCAAACCCAAACAAAAGTAGGCTGGGATAATGCGAAGTTAATTAAGGTAAGCACATAATTATTTCCTTTCGCCCGTTAGATACCCGTTGGATATTAGGTGCAGTGCTGAGTGGTGCTGTGTCGGAGAGGACTAGGTACTGAGGTGGAGGAGGAGTGAGGTAAGGGAGGGGTGGAAGAAGGATGCAGGAGAAGGGAGAGCTCGTTCCTGTTGTGCTAAAGATGGAAAGGGAGGTTAAGAATGCGAGGTAAGATAAAGGAGGGGCAGGTGAGAGAAAGGAGAAGCAGGGAAGGTGGAGAGATCAGGCAAGGGCAAGGAAGGGGAGGGGAGGAAAGAGGAGGGGAAGAAAGGAGAGAAGGAAGGAGTGAACTGGGACCTCCTGTTGCTCTTGTTTAAGCTGTGTTGGCCTTTGTCTGGCTTTCAGGGGCGTGGCTTTGGGGGGTACGGCGTGGGGGGCAGGTGGGGCAGTATGATGGGTGTGTGGGTGGGGGTGGTGCTGCTTCGAATAGTGGACGGGGTGGAAGGGATGAGGAAAATGCTGGGGGAGCAGGGTGGGCAGCGGTAGAAGGGGTGGAGGAGAGAGGAGTAGGGTGTGGGTGTGTGTGTGGATGAGGCGGTGGTGGATGCTGGTGGAGATAGTTGAAGGGAGTGGATCGAGGGGGTGGAGGGGAAGAGGGAGGTGTGGTGATGTGTGTGTCAAGCGGATGTGGAGCTGACCGATCAACACCTACACCATCACCACCATTTTGAGAGAGAGAGAGAGAGAGAGAGAGAGAGAGAGAGAGAGAGAGAGAGAGAGAGAGAGAGAGAGAGAGAGAGAGAGAGAGAGAGAGAGAGAGAGAGAGAGAGAGAGAGAGAGAGAGAGAGAGAGAGAGAGAGAGAGAGAGAGAGAGAGAGAGAGAGAGAGAGAGAGAGAGAGAGAGAGCATAATAATGGATTTAAATGGGGCAGGTAGGAAGGCAGTTTATGTGCATGTAGATGGTAGTGTTATTAGCTATGTAAAAATACTCATGACCAGTGGATGTAAGAGTGTGGATGCATGCATATGGATGGTGGAGTGAGATATGGAAGTCCAGTCACACATCAACTTCACTGATAGATGTGAATGAAATAGTAAGTGGGAGAGGATATGAGAGCAAGACTGAGGAGAAAGGTATCAGAGGGAGACGACTATATAAGGTGAAATATATGAACAGAGTGGATGAGTACTGGAGAGCGAGCGAGTTGGCAGGCAAGGGAGACCATAGTGAAACCAAATTGTCGAGTCCGTTTTGGCGTTGGCTCCCGCGGGTCCATTTCTCCCCTCTGCTCTGCCACACAGTCCCAACACCTATTTTTTTCCTCTCATATGTTACCTATAGCTTACATATGAGAGGAAGAGATAGGTGTTGGGACTGTTTGGCAGAGCAGAGGGGAGAAAAGGACCCGCGGGAGCCTACGCCAGACATGTTTGGAGGACTATAGCTGTAGGCATCTCCTTGGGGGAAGTTCCTGTGAAGAAATGGGACGCCGTAGGAATTGATAGATAAATAGGTTGACAATCTCGTAATCAGTATCAAACAGATGAGTGTGAATGAGGTAAAAAAGTAATGGAAATAAAGACTGAAGAGTCATATAGTTTTATGGATGACTATAAAAGTGAAAACAATCGCAGGATATCAGTTATTTATGTCTGGAGCAGTAAGCGTCAGTTCTATATCGTGAGAGGATAAATTACTTCTTTTGGTAAATTGCTAAGGAAAAGGTTTATTTTTAATTAGAGATATTTGTCATTATGGAATTAAACTATTTTTCTTTTGGCGTTAGTTTCACTTTTCTGTGTATCTGAAGACGAAGTGTGTGTGTGTGTGTGTGTGTGTGTGTGTGTGTGTGTGTGTGTGTGTGCGCTCGCGTGTAGCTGTAGTAGTAATGGGGGTGGTGCCGGTTGGACGTTGTTGGTTAGTGAGCGTGTGTATGGTAGGCAGTGATAATGGTGGTGAGGAAGAGTGAATAATGATGGTGGTGGTGGTTTGTAGTGTTGCTGGGTTGACAGGGGTAAGGATGCACGCCACCTTTCCCACCCCCCAGTCTACCCTACTCCTGGGCTGCCTTGTCTGCCCTGTCCCTTTCGTTCCCTGCCCTGCTGTACCCTGAAAACCCCGCCCCCTTACTGGCCCCCCTCGCTCCCCCCATTAGGGTACACTCAGCAGGGCCGTAAAAATAATGCTCAATCCCTGCGTGAGGTTAGGTTACTGGTGTGTGTGTGTGTGTGTGTGTATGTGTGTGTGTGTGTGTGTGTGTTGGAATGCTCTTTTCGTTTACCCCGATTCCCTTCGTCTCACCTTTGTCTTTTTTGTGTTTTACCCAGTACGCTGCCTCACCCTGTCCCTTTGTCCCCGTCCTCGCCCTGTTTGTTAACCTACCTTTGTCTACCTACCTACCTACCTACTACCTATACATACTTCGCCCTTATTCACTTATCTGTCTATACTTTGTTTATATCTACTTATCTACCTATCTACTTCGGCATTACCTACTTGTGTACTAATCTAACTCAGCATTATTTACTCGTTAACCTATCTATCCCGACCTTCTCCACCTATCTACCTTCCTACCTTAGCCTTATCTACTTATCTACCTACCTACCTTGGCCTTAGTGTTAACCTAAGCTAACCTAACTTCTACCTCTCCTGTCTTTCAACCTACGGCTACTTTCATCCTTCTCTAATCTTTTTAGTCCGTTAACATTTTAAGGCTTTCCCTCGTTTTCCTTTTCCTTAATTGTTCTATCGCTTATTTAGACTGCCTCGCTTTCTTACATCGTCTTTCCTCCTTATTCCTCCTCATTTACCCTCATCCCTACCTTCGTTGCTTCTATGCATGCTTTTCACCTCTATCCTATCTGCCTTTTCTTCCCCCTTCCTTTCCACACTTACTGCATTCTTTACTCTCTTCTTCATCCTGCTTCAACGCCACCATCACCACCCTCACCACTCCATCTCACATCCTCCTGTCGGTCTCCAGCTGCTCTGTTGGGTGGAGGAGGAGGAGTAGGAGGAGGGAGATCTTCGTTTAAGGACTGCTACTTCCCTTTCCTACTCGTGTTGTGATCCCCTGCTGATGTCTGATGCGGAGGCGAAGGGTTGGTGGGAGGGAAGGAGTGAGGTAAAGGAATGAGTGATCGAAGAAGGAAGAAGATGGAAAGGACGGAGAGGAAGGGTCAAAGGAATTGACTTAGTTTATTCGTAGCTCGCATATGCCTCGGTCAAGTTAGATGAATAGGGTAGGGATGGACTAAACTGTTTTAGGTTAGGTTAGGTTATGGTTGGTTCTGTTTGGTTTGGTTCGTTTTGTTTAACTGTTTGGTTTGGTTAGACTGTGATGTATCCGATTACATTTGCTATTGTTGGTTTAGGTTAGGCTTGGCTTGGGTAGGTTTGGTTAGGGTAGACTTGGTAAAGTTAGGTTAGACTGTGCCATGCTTGGTTGGGCTTGGTCATGTTTGGTTAGGGTTGGGCTAGGGATGGGATAGATTATACTAGGTCTGGCTGTGGTGTGTTTGGTTAGGTTTGGTAAGGTAAAGTTAGGGTTGGATGGGGCTCAGTTCTCATATTCGGGACCTAACACAAGCCACACCAACTAGCTACTGTTGATATCTTTCACACTCCTTCTCCTCCTCTTTCTTTCCTACCTCCTCCTCCACCTCCACCTGTCCTCCCGCCCGTTCTTCCATCCTTCCCCACTCCGAGGCACACATAACCAAGGACCATTCTCATTTAGCGTGGTCACGACTCCCATTTTGGCGGGTCGTTACAGCTTCCAGTGATGGTTGAGTCACCTTTTTCACCACCACCACCACCACCACCACAACAACAATAACAACTACTACTACTACTACCATCCCCGCCACCTGTCACTACCACCACCATTACCATCATAGCACCACCAACAACACGACTGCAACTACACCTACAACTACTACTACCATCACAGCCATCTGTCACCACCACCACCATTACCATCACAGCACCACCAACAACACGACATCAACTACACCAACAGCTACTTCTACCAACATCACTGCCACCTGTCACTACCACCACAAACATTTACCCACATTGTTGAGATGCTAGTCATGTAATCCGTTTAATTTCATTCCTTCTGTTTGCCCAGTTGGCGCGGCAGACCTAGCTATTGTTTTGTGTTGTTTATGTTTACCCTTATGTGGTGGCACTGTAAACACATCCTCATCCCTGTCACACTCAGTTGTCAATAAAACCCCCCCAATAAAACAACACTTGCCTTGACCACGACCATCATTTCCACCTTTTTGTCTCCTCACCACCTTCCCTGTTACTGCATGGCACCTCCACTACCTACTTCAACCACCACTATCACTACCACCACCACCACAACTAACGTCTACTAACTCCATTACTCCTAGAACCCTTTCATCACCACCACCAGTCACCACTTTCAATGTCATCACCAGCACCACCCATTCACCACCTGTAAACACATCATTCTCCTCCTCACCGTCCCCTAGATTAGAAAAGATAAGTCAGAAAAAAAAACATAGAGCAAGGAGGAAAAAAAGCTAATTTGGGTAGTAAAAATGTTTATTGGGAAGAAAATAGTTTTATCAATGGTGTATCAGTTGGAAGAGGAGGAGGAGGAGGAGGAGGAGGAGAAGGGTCTTGACGAGATGGTTAATTGATATTCAGGTGAGAAGACGCTGCATCAGAGGAGGAAGAGGAGGAGGAGGAGGAAGAAGAGGAGGAGGAGGAGAGGAGGAGGATCGCATTTGGCTTCCTATAGTCCCCGCGGCGAGCTTTCGTGTCATGGTGGATTTTATCGTTGCTTTTATGGGAGGAAGGAAGGCTAGTGATGGCAAAAGAGAGGAGGAGGAGGAGCAGAAGGAGGAGGAGGAGGAGGAGGAGGAGGAGGAGGAGGAGGAGGAGGAGGAGGAGGAGGAGAAGGAGGAGGAGGAGGAGGAGGAGGAGGAGGAGGAGGAGGAGGAGGAGGAGGAGGAGGAGGAGGAGGAGGAGGAGGAGGAGGAGGAGGAGTCTATGGTACAAGAGCCAAAAGGTGAAGGAGGGAATATACAGTATGATTCCGTATTAGATAGGACGAAGGGGACATGAAGGTGATGCTGGAGGAGGAGGAGGAGGAGGAGGAGGAGGAGGAGGAGGAGGAGGAGGAGGAGGAGGAGGAGGAGGAGAAGGAGGAAAAGGAAGAAGGGAAGGATAAACAAATATGGCAAACTTGAAAGCTCCAACGCAAAATTTAAGAAAATAAAACGAAGATACGGAAGACCTACCGTGGAAGGAGGAGAGAAAATAACAGGTAATGGAGCAAGGAAGACAAGCAAGTGGGCGATAATCAAGAAGCAAGAATAGCAAATAAAAAAAAGGAGGAGGAAGAGTGGGAGGCACCAAGGAAGCAGAACTACAACATTTGAATAAGAAAGAAAAACAGCATGAAGAAAAATAACTAATAAAAGCAAGACTACGAATAAGAAAACACGGACAGGAAAAAAAAATACACATGGAATAACAAGAAAAATAAATACTGAAAGGACAAAGGAAAAAAAAAAACCGTCTAAAGAATGGAGGAGCAGCATCGTGAACCAGGAACCAGAGAACCAGGAACTCCAGCAAACAGTTAGAAGGGAAGTGAACCCGTGAACCCTGTGAGTCCCTCGGGTCGGCGCTTCGAGGCTCCGATTTTGCGAGATAGGCGAGATGACAGGGAACGAGACCCCGGACGAGGCTTCATGTTAGTGTTTCCTCCGAGCGACGCGCGGGCCAGGGGCATGACGGAGGTGACGAGGACTGCCGGGGGGTGGAGGAGGAGGAGGAGGAGGAGGAGGAGGAGTCAAAAAACGAGGAGGAGAAAAAGGACGAGGAGGAGGAAGAGGGTGAGGGTCATCTTGTTGGCCCTCTCGGTTCCAGTTGTCATTCCTCCTCCTCTCTAGTGACCGTCAGCGTTGGAGAGGGAAGCAGAGGCATGTCAAGAGAGGGCGTGAAGGAGCTGTGATATGACAACACGGAGGAGGAGGAGGAGGAGGAGGAGGAGGACGATATGATATGTGAAGGAAGGGTGCAAAAGGGCGATAAACCTGATAAAGAAGGTAGGGAAGGAGGAGGAGGAGAAAGGGGAGATAAGAAGTGTCTGGCATAGGATTTTTTTTTTTTTCACCTTCAGAGGACTTTCGGGATGTGGAGGCGAAGAAGCACGGCAGCGAAGGAGTAGGAGGAGGAGGAAATGGTGAGGCTGGTGGTGGTGATAATGACGATGATAATGATGATGATGGTGAGAAGGTAGTGGTGACATGTAGAATAATAAGTTAATAGATAATGTTGGTGGTGGTGGTGGTTGTGGTGGTGGTGGTGGTGGTGGTGGTGAGAACTTATGGGAAAGAGAAAGGAAGGTAGGATGTCTAGTAAAATGACAGTGAGTGGCAGTGGCGATGGTGTTAGTGGTGTTGAGAAGGGTGTTCTGGGGAGGGTGGGGGTGCTGTCAGGGGGTATTTAGGGCAGCCAAGAGAAGGGGAGGGGAAGGGAAAGGAAAGTATTACTGCGTTTGGTTGAGTAAGAAGTGGCGGTGGTGGTGGTGAGGGTTACGCTGGGGTGTGAGAGCAGTTGTGGTGGTGTTAGTTGTAGTTATGACGGTCGTGTTGGTCATGATTGTGGTGATGATGATGATGCTTGTGTTGGTGGTGGTAGTGGTTTTGGTGCTGATGTTTGTGGTGAAAGCTGTGTTGGTGATGACGGTTGTTTTGGTGATGATCGTAGTTAGGGTGTTGGTCGTGGTGGTTGTGATGATGGTTGTGATGGTCATGACTTATGTTGGCGACAATCGTGGTTTTGGTGTTAGAGGTGTTGGTGTTTACAGTTGTGTTGTGGTGGTTTTCTAGGTGGTGGCAGTGATGATGGTTGCATTGGTGATGATAGTGATTTTGGTGATGGTGGTATTCATAGTTGTGTTGGTGTCGTGGTGGTTTTGTTGTAGGTGGTGATGACAGTGTTTTTGGTGTTGGTGACGTAGGTGTTGATGGCTGTGTTGGTGATGGCTTTAACAATGATAGCGATGGTAGTGGAGGTGACTGGTGATTTTAGTGGTGGTGGTAATGGTTGCGGTGGTAGTGAGTTTTTGGTCAAAGGTAAGGAGGGGGAGGTAAGAAAGGAAAAAAAATGAAGGCCAGGCCAGGTAAGGAAAGGTAAGAGATTGGTATCAAAACTTACCTGGAACTAGATTTACCATTGGACATTTTTGGAAAGACATATGAGACATTTTTTTCAGCCGTATCCTCACTCCATTTATTTTTCCTTTTTATTTATTTACTTATTTATTTATCTATTTATATATTTATACTTCGCTGTGCCATGTTTGTGTGTACATTCGCGGTAAACAAACAAATAAAGCTGTTAAAAGGTTGTCGTGAATTTGAGGACAATATGTGGTGATGATGATGATGATGATAATGATGAGAGAGAGAGAGAGAGAGAGAGAGAGAGAGAGAGAGAGAGAGAGAGAGAGAGAGAGAGAGAGAGAGAGAGAGAGAGAGAGAGAGAGAGAGAGAGAGAGAGAGAGAGAGAGAGAGAGAGAGAGAGAGAGAGAGAGAGAGAGAGAGAGAGAGAGAGAGAGAGAGAGAGAGAGAGAGAGAGAGAGAGAGAGAGAGAGAGAGAGAGACCCAGCTGCAATGACCCTCCTCGTAACTCGCTCACTTGGCTTCGAGGAGACTCAGAAGGGGAGCAATTTTCACTTTCCTGAGGGCGATCGTCTTTAATGGAGCGTTGTGGGGCATGGCTTTGATTTGTCGCTGCCCAGGAGGAGGAGGAGGGAGGAGGAGGAGGAGGAGGAGGAGGAGGAGGAGGAGGAGGAGGAGGAGGAGGAGGAGGAGGAGGAGGAGGAGAAGGAGGAGGAGAAGGAGGAGGAGAAGGAGGAGAAAAACGAAGAGGATGCGTATTCCTTCACGTTCGTCGTTCTCCTTCAGGGCGTTTCCAGGTGTCCTTCGGCGTTTTTCTACTCATATTTCCCCCATTTCTCCTCCTCCTTCCCTTCCTCTTCCTCCTCCTCCTCCTCCTTCTCAAACTTGACTTAGCTCTAGTTAGACCTCACCTTGATTACGCGGTCCAGTTCTGGTCACCCTACTATAGAATGGATATCAAGATGTTAGAATCTGTACAGAGAAGGATGACAAAAATTATTCAAGGTGTGAGAAACTTGCCTTATGAGGATAGACTTAAGCATTTAAATCTACACTCTCTAAAAAGGCGAAGGTTGCGAGGAGACCTTATCGAAGTCTATATCAGATTCAGCAAAGACATAGGCAAGAATTGGTTCACCAATAGAGTGGTGGATGAATGGAACAGGCTTGGCAGTCATGTTGTGGGTGCCAATACCAAAAATACATTCAAGAAGAGGTTGGATAAATTCATGGATAGTGAGGTAAGGTAAGATTAGAATTACAGGAGCTACCTTGTATAGGCCAACCGGCCTCTTGCGGACTCCTTACGTTCTTATGTTCTTATGTTCCCAGAACTAAAGAAAATAATAAGAAAAAAAAAAGACTAATGGACGTGTTGATGTACTTTAGTAGTAATGGGAACATGAGTACTCGTTAGAGAGAGAGAGAGAGAGAGAGAGAGAGAGAGAGAGAGAGAGAGAGAGAGAGAGAGAGAGAGAGAGAGAGAGAGAGAGAGAGAGAGAGAGAGAGAGAGAGAGAGAGAGAGCTGGATGAGTTGGTCCCTTATCACAATAACAGGGGTGTGATCTGATCCCTCTTGGTCTCCGGGGGTGTTTGTGCTCCTCCTGCCGAATAAGGGTAAGGGGCCGAGGAGGAGGAGGAGGAGAGGGAGGAGGCTGGAGAAAAGGCATAGGTTGGGGGAGGAGGATTTAGAGAAGAAACTGTTGAGGAATGGAGTATTCAAGAGGAGGAGGAGGAGGAAGAGAAGGGCGAAGAGGCATAGTTAGATGGAGGAGGGATTTGGTGAAGGGAAGAATGGGCGATGGGAAAGGAGGAATGGGAGGAGGAGGAGGAGGAGGAGGAGGAGGAGGTGGAGAGGAAATCGAGCTGGAAGGAGATAAATGAGGAAATAATTGGCTGGTTGGAATGGTTTAGCGGGGTAGACTGGCCATTGGGAGGAGGAGGAGAAGAAGAAGAAGAAGAAGAAGAAGAAGAAGAAGAAGAAGAAGAAGAAGAAGAAGAAGAAGAAAAGAAGAAGAAGACAAAGTAGAAGAAGAAGACATAGTAGTTGAAATGAAGTAGAAAATGAGAAAAAAAATGAGAGCGAAGAAGAAGAATAGTAGGAAGATAAATAAAACTTATGAATATAGGATATAGAAGAGTAGATGTAAAGAAACTAAAATAGATAAAAATGGAGAGTACTGTATAGGATGCAATAAAAAAAAATGCTGAGAATAAGAACATAAGAACATAAGAATGTAAGGAGTCTGCAAGAGGCCGGTTGGCCTATACAAGGCAGCTCCTGTAATCCTGACCCCACCTTGCCTCACTATCCAGGAATTTATCCAACCTATTCTCGAATGTATCCATGGTATAGGCACCCACAACATACTGCCAAGCCTGCCATTCATCCACCACTCTATTGGTGAACCAATTCTTGCCTATGCCTTTGTTGAATCCGAATTTGTCTAACTTAAAAGCATTGCTTCGTGTCCTACCTGGCTCCTTTACTACCAAAACCCTATTGACTTCCCCTTTATTAAAGCCTTTCATCCATTTATAGACTTCGATAAGATATCCTCGCAACCTTCGCCTTTCTAGAGAGTGTAGATTTACTTGGTTAAGTCTGTCCTCATAAGGCAAATTTCTCACGCCTTGAATAATTTTTGTCATCCTTCTCTGTACAGATTCTAACATCTTGATATCCATTCTACAGTAGGGTGACCAGAACTGGACCGCGTAATGAAGGTGAGGTCTAACTAGAGCTAAGTAAAGTTTGAGGATGACCTCAGCGCTCCTATCGCTTACGCTCCTCGAGATGAAACCCAGTACCCTGTTTGCACGATTCTTAGCCTGAATGCATTGGGCCCTTGGACAAAGGTCAGTGCTCAGTAAGACTCCTAAGTCCCTCTCACACCCAGACCTACTTAGAGGACTGTCACTTAAGGAGTAATTATGTGAGGGGTAATTCCTACCTACAAAGAAAGAGATCCAGAAGCAGAAGAAAAAGTAAAAGAAAAGGAAAAGGAGAAAGAAAAATATGAAGATAAATAGAATGAAGATAAATAGGTAGAAGAACTAGTCTACACGAAGACGCAGGAGCAGAACAAGACGAGAAAGATAACAAATTGAGAGAAAGCAGAGAAGAAAGTGATGGATAAAGGTGTGTGATGGTTCTCTGCAGGTGCCAATTAAAGGTGTTCTCAGGGGCGGCATGAGGGGCCTCCACACCCATAATGGAGTGATGAGAGAGAGAGAGAGAGAGAGAGAGAGAGAGAGAGAGAGAGAGAGAGAGAGAGAGAGAGAGAGAGAGAGAGAGAGAGAGAGAGAGAGAGAGAGAGAGAGAGAGAGAGAGAGAGGAGGAGGAGGAGGAGGAGGAGGGCGTGAGGCTGTGAGTGTGGCGTCAAGTAGTATTAGTTTCTTGGGGGTCATGCAGAAGAGGTGAAGGAGGAGGAAGGAAGGAAGGAAGGAAAGAAGAAAGGAAGGAAGGAAGGAAGGAAGGAAGGAAGGAAGGAAGGAAGGAAGGAGAGGTCACAAGCCGCTCCCTCACCATATATGGGCAGCCCCTTGACGGCCCTCCTCCTCCTACTGGAAAAGAAGTTCACTCTCGGTTTTTAAGATCTTCACCACCACCACCACCACCGTTGTCCTCTCAATGGTCGCTAGAGGAGTCGTTCTCAGGTCACACACGACTCTCCTGCCGAACCTGCGTGTCACGACCAGGGAGAGAGAGAGAGAGAGAGAGAGAGAGAGAGAGAGAGAGAGAGAGAGAGAGAGAGAGAGAGAGAGAGAGAGAGAGAGAGAGAGAGAGAGAGAGAGAGAGAGAGAGAGAGAGAGAGAGAGAGATAGAGAGAGAGAGAGAGAGAGAGAGAGAGAGAGAGAGAGAGAGAGAGAGAGAGAGAGAGAGAGAGAGAGAGAGAGAGAGAGAGAGAGAGAGAGAGAGAGAGAGAGAGAGAGAGAGAGGAGGAGGAGAGGACTGAGAGACCACCAGCACCACTAGCCTTGACTATATTATGAAAGGAAGAGGATGAAGAAGAGTGATGGATGAAGAGAAGGAGGAGGAGGAGGAGGAGGAGGAGGAGGAGGAGAAGGAGAAGCAGGAGGAGGAGGAGGAGGAGGAGGAGGAGGAGGAGGAGGAGGAGGAGGGGAAGGAGGAGGGAGCAGGATTAAAAGATGAAGAGCAAATAGTAGAACGTGTAGTAGAAAACGCAAGAACGATAAGCAAGAAGAAGAAGAAGAAGAAGAAGAAAAATCGAAAAAAGAATAAAAGAAATAAAGAAAACAAGAACTAGGAGAACAAGCGGAACAGGACTTAAAAGGGTGTTGAAGCTGCTGGCTGACTGGTTGATGCACAAGAGGAGGAGAAGGAAGAGGAGGAATGATGGGAGAGCTGTGGAGGGCAGGGTGATCTGATTACCTTGGCCTTATGGGTGGAGAGGAGGAGGAGGAGGAACAGGAGGAGGAGGAGTAGTAGTAGGAGGAGGAGGAGTAGTAGGAGGAGGAGGAGGAGGAGGGAAGAGGTTGCGGTTGGTTTGAGGTGAATCAGTGTAAAGCTCTCTGCGTGGCTGGCTGGTTTAAGGCGGAGAGAGGATCTGGAGGAGGGAGTGGAGGAGGAGGATCGAGGGAGTGAAACAGGGTGATTACAGAGCAGGAAGAGGGAGTGGAGTAGGAGGGTCAGGGAGTAAAGGAGGGTGATTATGGAGCAGGAAGAGGTTAAGCATTGTGGAGTGGCGATTGGTGAGGAACGGGAAGTTGTGAATGGAAAAGGTGTCGAAGGGGGGAGTGAAAGATCTGGAAGATAGTATTGGTTGTGGAGTATTGATGGTGGAGGATAATGAAGGAATGTGGATAGTTAGTGGAATGGGAAGTGGGGGACGTGGATGGAAGGGCATTATGAAGTAGGCATTAGGCGATGCAAATATGGGATTGAAGAGTGAGATGAGAAGAAAGTAGTGCGTTAAGAATTGTGGATGATTCGGAGATGGAAGATTTGGAATGGAGGGGGATGTGAGGGGTGATATTTGGGCTCTATGGGCACGGAGAGGTTGGAGAGGAAAGTGAAGTGGAATGAGTTTTTGTTGAGTCTAGATAAGATAGAAAAGGAAATTTAGCAAAAAGCACCTGAAAATGATTTAATTCTAATGCTCGAAGTTTATCTCGGGTATTATATTCCTATTTGTTTAACTACTACTCTTCTATTAAATATTTATACGAGACAAATGATTTTTTTTGTGTGTGCATCTTTTCTTCAGTAGGCACACCTAACTCTGCTGAACTTAACCTAACCAAACTTACCTGTCTTTTTGTTTGGCTGTTAAATGCCCTTAAAACTCATCTAATTGCCTTGGCGTGCTACTCACTTTTATCACATATTTCTAACCTTCGCCTCGAGCCACTAACACACACACACACACACACACACACACACACACACACACACACACACACCAAGATGTTGCTTTTCGGTGGTGGGTGTCGTCTCGTTTGTTCTTTCCTTGAGGCTGTGTGTGTGTGTGTGTGTGTGTGTGTGTGTGTGTGTGTGTGTTAATCTGCTCACCGTCACCTGAGCGTCGTTTGTCCACGTCCAGATGAACATTTCGTTGAGGGCAAAGGCGATGTCTGGGATGAACAGCCGTGGGTGGCGTGTGTGGAAGGAAAGGAGGAAGGAAGAGAGAGGAGGGGAGAGGGAGGGGAGTAAGGGAGGGAGAGGAAGAGAGAGGAGGGAGCAGGGAAGGTAGTGAAGGATAGAAGAAAAGAAAGGAGCATAAGGAGGGAGAGCAAAGAGAGGATGGAGAGGAGAGACTTACACTTGAGCTGTCACACAAGCGACACGCCCCGAGGCACACACCGGGGCGTTACCTGTCTTGCGTTAATGACTCGTGGAGCTGCCGTCTGTCTGGCCGCGGGGCGACCATTACTCACACGAGATGGAAAAAATATCGAGACGAGTTGTTGTGGACGAGGAGGCGAGCAGTTCAAAGACACAGCGTGGCGGGTTAGTGACATGTGCAAGAGTCGAAATGAATATACACCTAGCCGTCTACAAGCTATCTAGTGCGTTTACACAAATATAGACCATTAGGCAGAGCCAGGTAAACAGAATATATATTTTTTTCATTACAAAGGAGGCAGCTTAGATTAAACCTGAAATATAAGCCAAATCCAACAAAGCACTGCTCCAACAAAGAATTCCAAAATAGAGGGTCATAATAAATTGTAGAGTGCCTTCGTTCTCCCCTCTTGAAAACTTTCAAGTCTTAGGAAGGAGGAAATACAGAAGAGGAAAGCTGTTGCAGAGTTTACCAGCAAAAGGATGAAAGAATATGGATGCTGGCTATTTCTTGCATTATGAATTTCAGCAGCATAGAGGTTAGGTAGAGTAGAAAAGTTTTGTGCGAAGGGATCGTGGTAGGGGTGGTGACATACAGGTGGCAGGTTCAGATCAGCAGGTAGCATGAAAATATTGATAGAATTTAGAAAGGGAGCAACACTGCGGCGAAATCTGAAAGGAGGAAAACAGTCAGTAAGGGGAGGGGGGCTAATGAGATGAAAAGCTTTTGACTCGACTCTGTTCAAAAGAGCAGTGTGGGTGGAACCCTCCCACACATATGGTGCATACTCCAAAAACATCGGACAACGCCCTTGTCTATAGCTAGCATCGAAGTGGGGGGAAGCTGATTTAACAATAGATGAGATATGGATTTTTCATTTTAGATTTTGAGTTCAGAATAAACCGAGAATGTTCAGTGTAGAAGGGGACAGCTGTGTGTGTATCCAAATGTCAGATGGAAAAAATGTCGCAAACTCGGTTAAAAGCTTTCGAGATGTCTAAGGCAAAAGAAATGTCCCACCGAAACGATTGAGAATGTGTGAGGAAGGCAAGATCACCAGTTGAATGTCTTTTGCGTAATCCATATTTGTAAACAGATAGAAAGTTTGAAGTTGATAGATGCTCATGAACTTTTCTGTTAAGGATTGTTTCAAAAGCTTAAAAACAACAGGAAAGTAAAATAATAGGACGGTAGTTTGAAGGGTAAAGGCCATTAGCCGTATAAGGCACAAGTTGTATGTTTCTTTCCAACAGGAGGGAAAGGTAGATGTTGATATAGGCAGAGGCGAAAGTGTTTGACCAGGCAGGGTGTCAGTGCGGAAGCACAGTTTCTGAGGACAAGAGAACGAAGAAGAAGAAATGGAAGAATGACAAAGAAGACATTGAGGACGCTTCAAACACCGAGATGCTGAGCTAGTAGGATAACTCCGACATATCATTGTGAAAGAGTGGGTTCTGGAAGACAGAAGAACAATAAAAAATGAGGCTGTAGTTAGGATAGAGCACAACTCAAACGCATATATGATGGCGGGAGGATGCTGTGGCCGAAGAAGAAAAAAGTAAGAAATGAGCACAATTCAGAGAAACCAAAGGAAAGTCAGTCAGATAACAGGTTGGAGACAAGGATGTGGTAGAAGAAAAAAATATATATAAAGTGGAAGCAGCAGCATGTGGGGACGAAAATGTTGAGTAAAAAGAATGAAAAAGAAAAAAAGTTATGAAGGACAGGCTGCAGTTCAGTCACACAAAGCGAGGTAGGAGTAGTAGCAGTAGCAGCAGGGGAAGGTGGAGGACAAAGATGTAATCGAGCAAGAAGCAAAAAATAAAAAAAAGAAAGAAAAGGTTAGAACGACTTGCAGTAGTTCGGTCACACACACACACACACACACACACACACACCATGGTAGTCTTCGGGGCAGTATGTTGGGTGGGTGGGTGGGGGGAGGCAGTGTAGGTGAATGAGGGACGAGGCTGTGCGTGCCCGATGCCTTCATGACTGTGAAGTGCCTGCGTCGTCCAGGTGGCGGGGGCAGGAAGAACACTAATGGACCCTGTGCCGGGGCGTGGGCGGACCGAGGCTGAGGCCAAACTTGCCCTATCTATGGCGATGGACCGAGGGAAGCAAGGACGGGCGGGCGACCAACCACGCAGACTTAACACGGCCAGGGCTGAGGAGGGACAGGTTGTGAGGCTTGCTGACTGGCTGACTGGTAAGTCTTTCTGCCCGGCAATCGGGCAATGTCTGTGGCGGGGATCCAAATATGTGTGTGTGTGTGTGTGTGTGTGTGTGTGTGTGTGTGTGTGTGTGTGTGTGTGTGCCTGCCCGGTAGGATATGTGTGGTGGTGGTGCAAGTGTGTGTGCCCGGCGGGGTTTATGTGGCGGCGGCGGAGGTAGTGGTGGCTGGTAGACGTTGTGGCAGCGGCGGGGGTCAGTGGACGGCGGGCGGGTCAGCGAGGGCACGGCTTAGCGATCGCCTCACGCACCACAAGCGGCTGCCTCCAGACCAGTTTTGCCCGGGGCGCGGCCTGACGTTCTGCGATGCTGCTGCCTGCTGGTGCTGCTCCTACCACTTGTACTACTACTAATTTTACTACTACTACTACTACTACTACTACTACTACTACTACTACTACTACTGCTACTGCTACTGCTACTACTATTACTACTACTACAACTACCACTATTACTGCTGCTGTTGTTACTACTACCACTACTGATACATCATCAATTGTTACCACAACCAGTACTGTTATTACACCCATCATTTAAACCAGCGGTTCACAAATATTTCAGGCCACGCACCACCTCCCAGGCTGTGACCGAGTTCAAGCACCCTCGCTAAGATTCCAGCAGTTCTAAGGTCCCGTCGATTTCCTGAAATTTCGTCCATTTTTTACGAATTTTGTTCTCGCAAAGTATGAGGTTCTGAGCAATGGATATCAAAACTGAACGAAAATGTACCTAAGGGGTGGATGAATGTGCTCAGAGTCTGGGTAAGTTTCAAACAAAAAGCAGACAATTCCGCTGAAGCGTACATCATACGTTAGTTTTAAAACAATGGCAGTTAATGGTGTGTTTGAAATTTTAATGAGACATGAAATCCACCATTACATTTTTTTTTTCCTCAGCGAGTGATCAGCTCACGCACCCCAGGGGTGCGCGCACCACACTTTGGGAACCGCTGACTTAAACAACTGGTACTTTTTTTATTACTGCTATTACGATCTCCATCCGTCAGGAATTGTGATCGAGAAGCATAATTTTTCAAAACACAGTTCATTGGTCCCAGCCCCGCCAACGACTGTGGCCGTCAACCAGCTTTATTAACTTTGATTAATCTTGCATATAATTTTATAGACTGAGGATTTTAGTCAACACAGTTGTGGTTTATACGGCTATCAACCACCGTCACCTCAAGGTCCAGGTGCGCAATGTGGGTGGTTTTGGTTGCTGGTAAGTGACCTGGCTCCTCTTAGGCAAACGAGTGCTGATTTCAGGAGGGAGAAGGACAAGGACGCCCTGCATCTCAGCCACGCGACCACACTGCTTCTTGGCTGCTGCTTCTCCGGCACTGCTACGGCGAGTCTCAGAAAGAATGCTCTGTTGGTCCCTTCCTTTCCGAAGGCGGGGAGACCAAAAGAGTGAAGGGTCTCTGCTCGACATTATGTATTCTTTTTTCGTATGCCTGCTCATTTTTCTGTGGACTGCGTCGAGGGGCATATGCTACTCTAACACCACCACCACCACCACCACCAACAACAACAACAACAACAACAACAGCTACTAGTACTACTACTACTACTACTAATAATAATAATAATAATAATAATAATAATAATTCTACTACTATTACGACTACTACAACTCAGGGTGAGGAGAATGTCAGCGAAGGACAGACAGGGCAGGAAGGGACTCGGGTTCAAGACACAGCTCATTGGCAGCCGCTGTGACGTTCTGTTTGGCATTCCGGTGGCGCCTCACACATAGCAAAGAATCCTGGGTCGAGGAGGAGTGGCAGAGACGGCGGAGGAGGAGGAGGAGGAGGCGGAGGAAGAGGAGGAATACATAGGAATACATAGGAAGAACAGACACCAGAAGACCTGTCGGTCTATGGCGAAGAGGTGGAAGAAAAAGAGGAGGAGGAGGAGGAGGAGGAGGAGGAGGAGGAGGAGGAGGAGCAGGCAGCTATGGTATATTGTTTTACATAGGATTTTGCTGGTAACGAGGACAAAAGGACGAAATGAGAAATAAGGTGAGAAACTGTAGGCTTAAAGGGAGGAGGTAAAGGATGAAGATGAGGAGGAGGAGGAGGAGGAGGAGTCGCCGCTTTAGGCCCTATGGCCTATGCGTTCTTCATACGATTTTGGCGTCAACGATGGTACCATTTTTCGTAACGCACCGCTGTACACTAGTGCTTCGTTGTCCTTATAAAAGGGGGACTAGTACTGTACTAAGTATTTTTAAGTGACGTTTCGCCAATGATTCATACATAAATAACATTATTTCCAGCGTCTTATAATGTATACGATCAAAGTTTCTTGCGATGAACCCGAACATTTTTTGCAGGTTGGTTTGCAATTTATTGTAGGCTTCAAGTCCCCTTTTTCTGTGGAACCAGTGTGGATCCATATCGTAATTTATTCTAGATTACATTGGAACTTGCCTTGTCCGTAAAGGTGTTCCACGCGTTATAAACAAGAGTAACATTTAGTTGGTACCAGGCTGTAGGGGATAGCAGTTCACGTGCAAGGTTAGAACTGGCTGTAGTCTGGTATCATGGACATGTTATCTGTGAATTTCTTATCTGTTATATTGGAACGATGTAAGTGGTGATCGGAACCAATTGATTCTTCGCCTACCTCGCTGTCGCGTTTTAGGTCAGAGGCTTTCACCAACACCTGCTCCAATGTATTTTTTCGCCTCGATTAATCAAATTACGACGTGTTCTTTTTCTGCTGTGGAGTTAATTTCTTCGTAGAGGTCAGCGTCGTCGACTGTCTGCTGTTTTGGGGTCTGGAATCATTTAAAATCGTTAGCTCGTGAAAGTGAGCGCTAAGCCTTCGTCATCACAAGGCTCTCTCAATTTAGTACTGACGTTGAACGCTATGTTGTGAAAACCGATGATGGCATTGATTTTCGGAAGAATCCCTGACACAATGATTTAATTAAGGAGGAAAGGAGAAGGAAAAGAAGGAGAAAAAGAAGAAATAAGTAAGGCATTGTAGGTCCCCTTCAGTGTTCAGTCAGTCAGTTAGCCAGTCAGTCAGCGAGTACTTGCTTGAGTGAGCCATTATTTGAACCCTCGCTTTCACTCTGCTGCCCTCACGCCTGTCTTATCTCGTGTTTGGGGGGCGTTTGTTGCGTGGCCTGGCCTGGTCTGGTCTGGACACTTGGTCTTAATAATTGGTGGAGTGCATCAGAGGTGGAGTGGCGGAGAGAGTGGTACAGAGTGGGGTTGAGAGAAGTCGTTGATAGACAGAGGGAGTGATAGAGGAAAGGAGAGATGGGGGGAAGGGAGAGAAAAGGGGATGAGAAAGAGCGATGAGAGGAGTGGTGGAAAGAGGGAATGATGTAGGAGGTGGCGAGGCAATGTGATGATGAAGGGAGTAATGGGAAGGGGCAAGGAATAAGAGAAAAAGGGAGTGCTGGGAGTAGTAGGAGAGGGGAAAGGAGTGGGCGTGAGGAAGGGAGATATAGAGTAGTGCGAAGGGAGAGGGAGTGAGAAGGGAAAAGGGAGTGAAGGAGGGATTATTAGAAAGGAGAACAATGAGAAATAAATGGAATGAGGGAGGAAGTACTGAGAGAGAAACGAGAGAGAGGAAAGGAGCTATAAAGTAATGCGAAAGGAGAGGGAACGAGAGAGGGAAAGAGAGTGACAGAGTGAGTAGTAAAAGGAGAACAGAATGAAAAAGAAATATACTAATGGAAGGAGTAGTGGAAGAAGTGAAAACATAAGAGAAAGGGAGTAATGGAGGGGGTAGTGGGAGGGGTGAAGGAGCATGAGAGAGAGAAAGGGAGTGATGGCATCAGTGTTGGACGAAGAGAGGGATGGAGGGAGGAGGCGGAGAAGTCATGCATTTTGTTGGTGTTGAAATTAAGGTCACAAAGCATGCAGATTCCACCTCGTCATGTACTACTACTCTTGCTCTGGGTGTATATATATTTGCCGTCCTCTCCACTCCCTTTATGTGCTTGCCTCGCCTCTGCCCGCTCCGCCTCGCTTTATTTAGGTCTGCTGGCTCACCGCTCTTAATGTCTCGTCTTCGCCCTCCTCTTTTTTGTTGCCCCAGATTTATTTTAATTTTTTCCTCTTTGTTTCTTCACACGTACTTATCTCGCTCCTCCCGTTTTCTTTTCTTTTCTCTCTTCCTCTTTCCTTTTTATTAATATTTTGTTTTTCTTTCGTGTTTTCTCTCTTTCGTACTTTCGATCTTTGTTTCTTTCTTCGTTCCTTTTTTGCTTCTCATATTTGTCCCTGCATTCCTCCTCCTCCTCCTCCTTCTCCTCCTCTTCCTGAGCCTTCCCTTCTTCGCTTTGTCTTTCTCCAATTACTGTTTACTCTCTCTCTCTCTCTCTCTCTCTCTCTCTCTCTCTTTGATAAAGTCCCGCATCATAAATTACTTTACAAATTAAAGCAAATAGGTATTGACGGTCAAGTAAACCAATGGATCGCGAATTGGTTGAGCAACAGACAACAAAGAGTAGTGATTGACGGATTTAACTCAGAGTGGGCGCCTGTCACTAGTGGCGTCCCTCAGGGCTCGGTCCTTGGCCCAGTGCTCTTCATTATTTACATCAACGACGTGGATGTTGGACTCAATAACCGCATTAGTAAATTTGCAGACGACACAAAGATTGGTAACTCGGTTCTCACTGACGAAGACAGGCAAAGCCTCCAAGAGGATTTGCACAAAATTTCAGCTTGGTCGGATAGATGGGAGATGCCCTTTAACGTAGACAAGTGCCAGGTCCTTCAAGTTGGAACGAGGAATAAAAAGTTTGATTACGAAATGCGCGGCGTTAAACTCAAAAGCGTTCAATGCGTCAAGGACTTGGGGTCAAAATCGCGTCAAACCTCAAATTCTCACAGCAATGCATCGATGCAGCAAATAAAGCGAACAGAATGTTGGGCTTCATTAAAAGAAACTTTTATTTAAGAATAAAGATGTAATACTCCGCTCTACAACAGTTTAGTCAGACCCCACTTGGAATATGCGGTACAGTTTGGTCTCCCACCATGCAAAGGATATTGCTAAATTAGAAGGTGTTCAGCGTCGGGCAACGAAAATTATCCCTTCTTGCGCAACAAATCCTACGAAGAAAGGCTTTCTACCCTTAACATGTTCTCTCTTGAGAAACGTCGCCTGAGGAAAACTGATCGAATGTTTTAAAATACTTAATGGTTTCACGAATGTAGACAGATCAACATTGTTTATGATCGATGACACTTTGCGCACGAGGAACAATGGCGTAAAACTCAGATGTAGACAAGTAAATTCAGACTGCACCAAATTTTTCTTCACCAACGTTGTAGTGCGAGAATGGAATAAGCTCCAATCATCAGTGGTCCAGTGTAACACGATTGACTCCTTCAAAAATAAGATCGACCGTCACTTACTACAACTAAAAAACAACTAGAGTAGAAATGCAACGTTTTGAGTCTTCTGATTAATGTAAAATCACTTAGGTTTAGGACAGACCACCAAGTCTGGACCATGGGGTCTGTGTGGTCTGATTTTCTATGTAAATCTCTCTCTCTCTCTCTTCCTTATCTTTCCATCTTGACAGGCTCCTTTCACATCTTCACTTCTTTCGCTCTCCAGATGTCTCTCTTCTCTATTTGTCTCTCCTCAGTTTTCGCTCCTTTTCATCTTCTTCCACCCTCCCTGTCTTCCTTGCATCCTTTCTTCTCTCATTGGTTCCCTCCCTTCATCTCTACCTGTCCATTTCAACTTCTTATTTCTCCTTCCCTCCCTTTATGTTTCCTTCGTTTCTTCCATCCGTCCCTCTTTTCTTCCTTCCGTGTCACTTCCTTCCCCTTATCCTTCCCTTCCTCCTTCACTTCTTCCATCCCACATCTTTCTTTCCCTTCCTCATTCCCTCCTTTCCTCCCTCCTTATCTCCTTCCTTCCATTATACTTCCATTCCTCCTTCTCTCCTTCTTTCTTTCCGTATTTTTTCGCTCGCGCTTTCTCTTGCAACCTTCCTTCCCTTCCTCCTTTCCTTCCTCCTTACCTCCTTCAGTCCCTCTCCTACCTTCTCCTTCCCTTTATCCTACCCTCCCTCCTTCCCTCCTTTAGTCACTGTCCCTCCTTTCTCCCCTTCTTCTCTTTATCCTTTCCTTTCTCCTTCCCTCCTTCAGTCCCTTTCCTTCCTCCCCTCCTCCCCCTGCTAGTGTTACCGCGGTAGGAGTGTGTGGAACAAACTACTCACACGTGTAAAAGATAACATTTTTTTCCTGCTTCTCTCCTCTGCAAAACCTTCTCAAGTGATCAGCAGGCTTCACGCCATCTCGAGAACCTTTAAGCTCCTAATGATCACGATTTCCACAGGTTGTTTCTTGCCCATGTATTGACTTTTTCTCGTCTCTGATTATTTTCGATCTTATTTTTGTTCCTTCGTGATTTATTGTTTTCTTTTCGGATGTGTGTGTGTGTGTGTGTGTGTGTGTGTGTGTGTGTGTGTGTGTGTGCGTGTGTGTGTGTGTGTGTGTGTGTGTGAGAGAGAGAGAGAGAGAGAGAGAGAGAGAGAGAGAGAGAGAGAGAGAGAGAGAGAGAGAGAGAGAGAGAGAGAGAGAGAGAGAGAGAGAGAGAGGTTACGTACTGTTCCAAATGTTTACCATCCTACATTTTTTTCTTTTTTTTGTGTTGTCTGACGTTTTCGTGGGAAGGTTCCGAGTGAACTGAGGGAGGAGGAGGAGGAAGAGGAGGAGGAAGAGGAGGAGGAAGAGGAGGAGGAAGAGGAGGAGGAGGAGGAAGAGGAGGGAGAAGGGCATTAGGCTGAATAAGGTGTGGGAGTAATAGACTTTGCCATCACCATCACCACTGCCAGTACCATCACCACCACCATCACCTCCACCATTACCATTACTTTCTCCTCCCAGTGCTACCGTCACCATTATGCCCACCACTACCCTTCACTGCCATCACCATCATCACCAACACCACTATCATCACCTGTAGTGCTACCGCCACTGCTTCCACCTTCACCACCACCACCACCTGTGCACTATTACCATCGCCGCTCCCCTTCACCCTCATCACCATCACTGCCTCCGCCCTGCTAAACATTATCCTCACGCACTAGTCTACCAGAGTATGCATTTTCGTGCGTGTACGGTGTGTGTGTGTGTGTGTGTGTGTGTGTGTGTGCATGTTTGTGTGTTTGTGTGTGCTTTTGTGACCTCGCTTCCGTAACCTTGATGTATAACAACAATAATAAAAACAACAAAAATATCAGCAGTAACAATAACAATAATAATGAAAATTATTAAAATAGCAATAATAATAAAAAAAAAGAATAATTATACTACTACTACTACTACTACTACTACTACTAGTACTACTACTACTACTACTACTACTACTACTACTACTACTACTACTACTACTACTACTACTACTACTACTACTACTACTACTACTACTACTACTACTACTACTACTACTACTACGACTACTACTACTAATACTACTACTACTACAGTCTATTCATTTGGGCAAGGCCACTCACGGTAGCTTAGTCCCAGCGACTCCACTTCCTCCTTCTGGCTGGGTAGCTCCGAGCTGGATAATGTAACCTACTTGTCATGTTGAGTAGTCAACATACAATGGTAAGTAGTAACAATAAAATGTTAAGTAGTCAACATAAAATGCACATCTAACACAAACTGTTAATTTCTGTTCAAGCACTGCCCAAGGTGATTTAATTTATTTATGCATTTTATGTTGACTACTTAACATTTTATTGTTACTACTTACCATTTTATGTTGACTACTTAACATTTTATTGATACTACTTACCATTTTATGTTGACTACTTAACATTTTATTGATACTACTTACCATTTTATGTTGACTACTTAACATTTTATTGATACTACTTACCATTTTATGTTGACTACTTAACATTTTATTGATACTACTTACCATTTTATGTTGACTACTTAACATTTTATTGTTACTACTTACCATTTTATGTTGACTACTTAACATGACAAGTAGGTTACATTATCCAGCTCGGAGCTACCCAGCCAGAAGGAGGAAGTGGAGTCGCTGGGACTAAGCTACCGTGGGTTGCCTTGCCCAAATGAACAGACTTTTTTTATAGTAATAATAATAATAATGATAAAAGAGGCATATTGAGTGAAGGTGATGAACGACAAACTATAAAAAATAATAGAAATAAAAACAATATGTAAAGTCAAGAACAAACAGATGAACGAAGACAGACGCTGACAAGAATAAATGTTTGAAATGTTTGAAAACTAAACACCTTAAATCGAGGCTCCAGGTAAAAAGGCTGATGGGAGGAGGAGGGGGAGGAGGAGGAAGAGGAGGAGGAGGAGGAGGAGGAGGAGGAAAAAAAAGAAGAAAAAGAAGAAAAGGAAGAAAAAGAAGAAAAAGAAGAAGAAGAAGAAGAAGAAGAAGAAGAAGAAGAAGAAGAATAGGTGGAGAAGGAGAAAGACGAAGAAAAAAGAAGAGGAAGAATAAGAAGAATAAGAACGAGAACATGAAGAACAAGAAGTGGAAGAACAAAAAAAAAATGTATAATGACAAGAACAGGAAGAACTAGAACAAGAGAGAAGAAAAAAAAAAGGTGAAAAAATAGAGAGAAAAACGATGAGGTGGAGGAGAGAGATTCCGCAGACTAAGTGGATGGAAGAAGTGGATAAAGGGTGTGGGGTTTTCCAGGTGACGTAAGTGTTGGTGAGTCGTGTTTTAAGGATTGGTGAGGGGTAGGTGGAAGGGAAGGGAAGGGCAGGGAAGGAAAGGGAAGGGGAGGAAAAGGGAGGGGGAGGGAAATGGAGGAGTTGGATGAGATGGAATTGGGCTGGGTGGAGGTTTGGCAGAATGGGATGGGTAGGAAAGGTAGGGAAGGATAGAACAGCGAAGAAGAGGAAAGGAAAAGAAAGGAACTGAACAGGATGGGGGTTGGATTGAGTAGGCTGGAAAGGAAAGGAAAAGGAACGGAAGGAAGAGGAAGGGAAAGAAAATAAAGGAGGGAATTCGAGGATAGTGAATAATTGAGGAACTCTGGTATGAGGACAAAGGAATAAGGGGGAACTATGGAGCAGCTTAAAGGGTACGAGGCTGCATTATAAAAAAAAAGGAAAGAAGGTTAACAAGAAAAAAAGATGACAGCGAAGGAGTGTGGAACAGAAAAAGAAAAAAGAAGAAAAGGAAGACATTACGATTGGAGAAGAGACAATGAAAATGAATGAAGAGGAGAGACAAAACACGAGAAAGCAGGGATAATATATGAAGATGAAGTCTCTCTCTCTCTCTCTCTCTCTCTCTCTCTCTCTCTCTCTCTCTCTCTCTCTCTCTCTCGTCACTGGGGTTCAGGATAAGAGTGGCTGCCGGACCCTGAGTGGGCAATTTTCCGAGTGGGTGCAAGTGGAGGAGGAGGAGGAGGAGAAGGACAAGGAGGAGGTGGAGAAAATGTGGTGATGGAGGAGGAGGAAGATGAAGAGCTGGAAAAGGAGATGGAAAAGAGTCTTGGTGGTGAAGTGGATATCAGAAGCTGCTTGATTGAGTGGTCTGTGAGGAGGAGGAGGAGGAGGAGGAAGAGAAGGAAGAGTAGGAAGGAAGGGAGGTGAGTCAGATAGGGTGTCCAGGAAATGGCTTGCAAAAGTTGAGATGCGAGGTAATGTAAAGGACAGAGAAAGAGAACAAGGAGAGGAAAGAATGGAAAGGGAAAGAGATAAAAAATGTGAGGCAGATGATTGCGGTGGTAAAAGGAAGAGGAGCAGGAAAAGGAAGAGGAGGAGGAGGAGGAGGAGGAGGAGGAGGAGGCAGTAGGTGAGGCTGGAAGAAGAGGGAAAATAATAAAGAAAAAAAGTTTGTGCATAAGAGAGAGAGAGAGAGAGAGAGAGAGAGAGAGAGAGAGAGAGAGAGAGGAGGAGACAGGTAGTAATTTATATGCCGGTTAATTAAGTTTAGTTTGGCTTCATGCTGACTCTTCATGCATGTTCTTTGTGTTATAGTGTTGTTTGCCTTTCCTTTCTCTCTCTCTCTCTCTCTCTCTCTCTCTCTCTCTCTCTCTCTCTCTGGTCAGTCATCCTTAGCTCCTTCCGTCCACTCTTCCCCACTTCCACCTCGCCGTCACACTCTCTTCCTTTCACGCTACTGCCACACCCACCCACCCATTTCCTCTCTCTCTCTCTCTCTCTCTCTCTCTCTCTCTCTCTCTCTCTCTCTCTCTCTCTCTCTCTCTCTCTCACACACACACCCCGAAGCACACACGCACAGTCCCTATCCTATCCCCCCTCTCCCTCCCTCCTTGCCTATTTTCTCTGCCCCACGTTCCACCTCATCCTGTTCCTCTCTCTCCTTCCTCTCCTCTGATCTTCCTTCCCTTCCCTCCAACCGTCTCTCGCTTTCCTTCTTACCCAGTCCCCTAGTTCCCATCCTCCCTCCCGCCTTGCCTTCCTTCCCCCTTACCTCCATTCCTCCCTAAACCCCTCCAACTCTCCACTCCCTTCCCTCCATGCTCTCCCTCACGCAATCAGCCACGCGAGGAGAATTAAGGGAAAGCCTGGAGGCCCCTGCGGCATAACCTGTGTTAATCGCCCTTCAGAAGGGGAGGAAGCGTACTCCCAAGGCCACGGGTTCCCACAGAGAGCGCCCTTCCCTGCAGCGGCAAGGGAGGCGTAGGGAGAGAGAGGAGGGAGGGAGAGCGAGGGTGCATGGATGCAGAGTGAAGGAGGGAGGGGGTTATTAGGGGAAAGGAGAAGGTTAGGGTGACTGGTCTTGCAGAGAGAGAGAGAGAGAGAGAGAGAGAGAGAGAGAGAGAGAGAGAGAGAGAGAGAGAGAGAGAGAGAGAGAGAGAGAGAGAGAGAGAGGAAAAAATATAACAACGACTGGAAGGAAGAGCATAGTAAATTATCATAGAGGAAGCAGGACGCATGCGGAGGAAGACTGCTGCAGGGAGGAGGAGGAGGAGGAGGAGGAGGGGCTGCAGTGGGTGTGGAGAGCACAGAACAGTTTGTGCGAGGAGAAAGTCAGTCGAAGCATTTTACGGCCTCGGTACTATGTAGGTGTTAGCCCGGGGAGAAGGAGGAGGAGGAGGAGGGCAGTGATGAAGGGTGTTGTTTAACGTAGGGAGAAAAGGATGTGTGTCTATTTAGAAAGGGAATTTTAGAGAGGAAAAGAAAGAAGAACTTAGAAGAGGAGATGGAGAAAAGAGTGCAGGAGGAGAAGATGGAGGAGGAGGAGGAGGAGGAGAACATGGGTGGAGGGTATTGTATGGTATAAGAAGGACACGGATGAATCTATAGTCAGATGTGAAACTGATTAACCTAAGAAAACGAGAGGAGGAGGAAGACAATATTAAGAAGTATTGGAAGAAAAGCGGGCAAAGAAAATAAGAGCAAGGCGAAATATTGGAGAAAAGGCAAGGAGACAACACCTCCACATCACCTCCACAACACCACCACCACCACCACCATCATTACTAAGGCAGACAGCACAAACATAAACAGTTCTATTTTTTTTTTCAAGTCTGGAGAAAATGCAAATGCTGAAAAAAATATAAACACTTCGGAACAACACGTATTTATATGATTTATTTTCCGATTTTCCTCCTCGCTCCTCCTCTCCCTTCACTCGGAGGACAACTCAGGATTCGTTAAGGCAGTGAAAGTAAGGACGCAGGATATGCTAAGGACGAAGGACTTGATGGATGGTTTAGAAGGTGAATAGATATACTCTCTCTCTCTCTCTCTCTCTCTCTCTGTATCTGTTTGTTTGTTTGTTTGTGTGTGTGTGTGTGTGTGTGTGTGTGTGTGTGTGTGTGCGTGTGTGTGAGAGAGAGAGAGAGAGAGAGAGAGAGAGAGAGAGAGAGAGAGAGAGAGAGAGAGAGAGAGAGAGAGAGAGAGAGGAGGGACAGTGCCAGAGGTAGTGATGATGTTTATGGTAGCACTTAGGATGATAATGGTGGTGATGGTGGTGGTGATGAAGGCGTCGCAGGGATAAAGAGGGAATGGTGATGACATGTGTTGATGGTGCCCTGCCAGTGGTGATGGGGGTAGCGATAGGGGGTCGCAGGGGGCAATTACAGTGTTTTGGGTGGTGATGGGTGAACTGATTTAATGGTGATAATAATATTGGAGAGATAAGGGGGGTATAGGTGGGGGATCGATGTGGAAGAAGGGGGTGGAGGTGGAAGAAAGGGGGGCTGGCAGATTGTAGGGGGTGTTTTTTTGTCGTGATGGTGGTTGTTGGAGGAAGAGGGGGAGGAGGAGGAGGAAGAGCAGGAGGAGGAGGAGGAGGATAAAGAACAGGAGGTAGAGGAGCAAGAGAAGGAAGGAGGAGGAGGAGGAGAAGGAGGGGGAGAAGGAAGAGGAGGAGGAGGAAGAGGAGGAGGAGGAGGAGGAGTGGGAGGAAGAGTAGGAGAAATAGCATGAGGAGGAGGAGGACGAGGAGGAGGAGGAGGAGGAGGTGGAAGAATGATAACAGGTAGACTAAGTTATGTTGAAGAATGATAGGGAAAGGTGTGATGGAGGAGATATTAAGGGAGAGAGGGAGGAAGGTAGGGAGAGAGGGAAGGAGGGAGAGAAAAGTGCGCAGGAGGAAGGAAGGAAGGAAGGAAGGAAGGAGGGAGGGAGGGAGGCAGTGATGAAAAGAGGTAGGAAGTGACTGACGGAAGGGGGATGGAACAATAAGGTAGGATAATAAAAGGTGAGGAATTGATTTAGTAGGAAGGGAAGGAGAGGAGGAAGTGATGGATTGTGAAAATGATACAATGGAGAACAAAGGTATAGAAATTGATGGAGGAACGGAAGACAGAGAAAGAAAAGGGAAGGGAGAAAAGAAGAGAAGATTTAAATTTGTGGACAGACAAGAATACAGAATGAAGGGTAAATAATGAAAGAAGAAACTAGATGAAAAGAATATTAAGAAGTGAGGAAGGAAGAAATCAATGAAGAGAGGATGATCAGGGTAGCAAGGAATAAGAGTAAAGAATATTAATTGGCATAAGGAAGGATGGAAGAAGGCAGAATGAACGAGATAAGAAATATACACGGGAAAAGAAGATAAGGGAGAAAGGAATAAAGGAAAAAAAATGATTACGAAAATAGGGGTCAATAAGGAATGAAGAAATGTATGAAGAAAATAAAGATTACGAAGGGACGGATAGGAGGAAATAAAAAGGGAGTAGATGGAGAAAATATGGTTAAGAAAAGGTAAATGGAAGAAACAAAGATAAAGAGGTAAATCAGGGTAAGGAGGAAACAAAGTACAAGAAATGGGTTGAGGAAGGGAGAAGGGATATGTTGAAGGGCAAACTAAGAAAGATGGAAAGAAACAGATGAAGAGAAGATAGCCAAAGAAGAGGAAGGGAGAAAAAGGAGGAAATAGATTAAAACCAAGAAAACGAAAGAGGTGAAGTAAGATTAAGAAAATAAACAAAGGGAAGAGGGATAGTAAGGGCGGAACGAAGAAAAAATAAATGGGTTAGGGAAGGAGGGAGGGGAACAAGAGAGAGTGACGGAGGGCAAACCTAATACACTGTTTGTAAGTCTTGTGGGTGTGTGTGTGTGGCGGCCCCGCCTCGGCAAATATTCCCTTTTATATGAAAGCCAGAAATTACCTCCCTTGCCTCTACCCCTGCTCCCCCATGCCTCCCAAGCCGCCGCCAGGGAGGGAAAGAGACAGAGAGAATGAAGGGAATGGAAAGGGTATGATCCCTCCCTGCCTTCCTTCCCTCTCTCCCTCCCGTTTTGATGTGTACCTTGAGACCAGGATGAGAAAAATTAAGGAAAAATGAGCCAAGATTTTTGCCACATCAAGAAAGCGTGAGAGAAAGGCAGATGAAGGATGGTTGAGAGAGAGAGAGAGAGAGAGAGAGAGAGAGAGAGAGAGAGAGAGAGAGAGAGAGAGAGAGAGAGAGAGAGAGAGAGAGAGAGAGAGAGAGAGAGAGAGAGAGAGAGAGAGAGAGAGAGAGAGAGAGAGAGAGAGAGAGAGAGAGAGAGAGAGAGAGAGAGAGAGAGGAGGGCGATTGTGAAGGAGTGTGGGAGAGAGGGAGTGAGGGTGTAAGAGGGGCAAGGGTGTAGAGGGAGAAAGTAAGGGAGTGAGTTAATGAAGAAGTAAGGAAGGGAAATAGGTAGTAAATAAATGAGGGAAGGAGAAAGGGAAAGAAAGGGCGAGGGCGAGGAGGGAGGGAGGTGATTCTAGCGTGTGAGTAAATAAGGGAAGATTATAATTTATTAGCAGGCGAAAGAGAGTTTACGAGGAAAGTGATTTTTTTTTGTGAGTGTATTCCAGGAAAGATGTATGAAAATATAATGGCAGGCAAAATTGTAGGGTATGCACGCCTTGGGGCGAGGAAGTAGGGGAGGGGGGGGAAGGAGTGGGGGGAGGAGGGGGGGGCAAGGATAGGAGGGAGGTCTTGTTTATTGTTTATTGCCCAAAATATTTATGGCGCAGAATGTATTCACTTAATGGCCTCTGATAAACCATGGATAGACTTGCCTCGCAGAAGTATAGCGAAGAAAAATGATGAAATGTTGTCTGCAAACCTATAATAGAGGAGCATGCATTATAGTATAAGGCGAATGGTTTCTTGTTTATCTCACAGATCGTTTGCGTTTAATGGACGATGATAAATAATGGATGTGAGCTCGCCGCGCAAATGCCGAACTGATAAACTATATATCTAAAAAATGTGATAGATGAATATGTATCATGGATTAAGGCGAATGGTTCTTGTTTATGGCAGCCTGTACACACTTGCTAGCCCATGATAAAATGGTAATGAACGGACTTTATCGCTGTGCAGACATGTAGCGAAGGGTATTCATGAAATATTGCCTAGAATAAAGTAATAAAGGAATATGTATGCTAGGTTCCCTGTTAATAGCACAGATTGTATACAATTTATATTGGATAATAAACAATGGAGGAACTCACCGCACAGACGTAAAGCGAAGAGAACAGTTGAATTATTACCTAAAACGAGGTGATACAAGGATGTGCATTATGATATCAGGTGAATGGCCTCTTGTTTATCAGGCAGATCTTATCCACTTCATGGACGGTGATAAATAATGGATAGAGAACACTCGCAGACACGTAGCGAAGAATAATGATATATTGTACATAAAAAGTTCGAGCAGTATGGATTATAGTAATATTAAGGAAAGCATTGACGATTTATAGAACGTATTGTGTACACTTAATGGGTGATGGTAAACAAAGACTGGAATAGCCGCGGAGACGCAAAGAGAATGAAGAAATAAAAAAAAAGGCAGTAAAAGAAAATGGATAGCAGTATCAGTCGAAATATTGCAGCTTTACGCTAGATACGTTTATTTTTTTTTACGATAGAACTGTGGTAATAGTCGCCTTAGTCATTAGACAAAGAACTTATAGATTTTCTGAAAAGTGTTGTTGGAATGATGAATAAAACAACTCATGTGATAAATAAAAAGGAATTACACCTTTACACAAGCTTAGGGGAAATAAATAATAGATATTCTTGAAGGTAATGCTACAAAATTAGGTAAACTTATCTTTGTGGGTGATGTGGAGTTATGACGCAGTGAACATGGTAGGAAAAGATTACAATAGTGAAGGAAAATGGCTCGCTAGAGGCTTAGTGAACGGTACAGATAAATTTTGATAAAGTAAGATGAAAGGAGAAGTATATTAAATGAGCTGAGGTAAGGCATGCTGCTTAATGATGCGTGCCAGGAGATATATTATGACAGGAATTCTAATGAAGAGAGGAACTTAACCTTACTCGCAATACTTAACTCATTATAAAGCTTGTTGGTGAAACGGAGTACGAGGAGAATATAAGGGGGATGAAAAAAAAAAATGAGGTGAAAAATAGAGCATAACTTTCCTAACACAATATTTAATTCAATAAAAATCATGAAAGTAAAATTATGAGGACAGGGAAACAATTTACTGATAATAATGCACAATGAAGAGGTGGGAGATAGAACATAACTTCCCGCAAACAAGATTCAATTTAATATAATGTCTGGATGTAAAATAATGAGGGCAAGGAAATATATGAGCCGGTAAAAAATGTGCGATATTAATGCCAAGAAACGGGACAAAAAAATAGACCACACCTTGCCTTACATAAGATTTAGTGAAATATAAAACTTGAAGGTAAATTTGATGAGATATTAAAGCAAGGCGAACAATAAAAGTACATACAAACTCGATTAAGTAAATATAAGTGACAGTAAATTACAACTTAAACATAAATAGTATAATATAAGTACAGGAAAAAGGAGTGACAATAAAGAAAAAAATGGATTACAAAGCAGAGAAATACAACTTAACCCATACTAATACCCAGAATCGTTAGTAGTGCGCCCTAAAAAAAGAGCAAATAAAATATGTACGTAAAAATATGAAACCAAAATATGAACAATGCTAATTGAATATATATAACACTGAAAATTACGACTTAACACATTGAATATAAAATTAATGCGAATTTATTGCTAGATATTGCTCATAAATTCGCATAAAGGACGGAAAGAGAGAGAGAGAGAGAGAGAGAGAGAGAGAGAGAGAGAGAGAGAGAGAGAGAGAGAGAGAGAGAGAGAGAGAGAGAGAGAGAGAGAGAGAGAGAGAGAGAGAGAGAGAGAGAGAGAGAGAGAGAGAGAGAGAGAGAGAGAGAGAGAGAGAGATACAAACTCCTATTACTAAAGTGCAAAAGATTGCGAGAGAAAGGGAGAGTGAGAGAGGAGGAAGAGCAAGAGAGGGAGAGCAAGGGAGACAGGGCTAAGAAAAAACGGAGTATATACATAGTACTTTTAAGGCCCAAATGAAGGCTATTAAACTAAATTAACTCGATTAAACGAACACACAGGGGAGTGAAGGGAAAAAAAGGTTCTGGTATAAGATAATTACCGTGTGAACTCCATAAAGGTAAGATTACCTGAGGAAGATTTAGGAATATCGCTCTAATGAACAGTGTGTCTCGAGGGGTGTGATGGGGTTATGATTCTCTCTCTCTCTCTCTCTTGTGCTTAGGATTAATTTAGATTACTGCGTGCCTCCGCGCTTGTGTGTGTGTGTGTGTGTGTGTGTGTGTGTGTGTGTGTAATTCACCGTGGCCTGATCTTTCTGGACCAGGGATCGCCAGCAAGTAACCTCCCGGTGAGAACATTCAGAGCTCGTTAGGCCGCGGTCACACAGTCACGATCATAACTCCCGGCGCCCTCCCGACGTCGGACCACGCGCCGACAGTTTTGGAAATTTCAAAACAATCGGCGCCCTTCCCAACATTTGTCACCTGTCGGCATTAACCACGACCGTTGAATGTCCATCTCAACAGCGTCTCAACAACGTTGTTTCGACGTGGTCTATTTTCAATGGTCGTAACGTACCTTCTAGCAGCGCGATATTTTTAACGTCGGAAGAAAAGCTCGTGACTGTGACAGCGGCCTAGCTGATCTCTGGATACTGCTGGGATCCCACCCCCTAAACCCCCATGGTCTATGGAGGACAGTAACCGCTCCTTGTCAGTCGAAAAAATCTTTCGACCTGAGCTGAGCTGAAACCTCAGCATGCCAGGCCGGAGCCTTACACGGCAGAGCCTTTGTCAACTAAACTACCAGTGTGTGTTTATGTGTGTGTGTGTGTGTGTGTGTGTGTGTGTGTGTGTGTGTGTGTGTGTGTGTGTGTGTGTGTGTGTGTGTGTTTGTGTGTGTGTGTGTGTGTGTGTGTGTGCAATTCACCAGGTATGATTACGAACTGAACTCGTCATCATCGCCAGCAAGTATCCTCCCGATTACTGCAAACTCACTGAAGTCGATCTCTCGGTACTGCTGTCACCTTCACACACCATGCACCCCATCCCCATTACTCAAAGGGGGACTAACCACTCCTTGTCATCGAAATAATCCCGGCCTGAGCGGGGCTCGAACTTCGGCGTGCCAGGCCGGAGCCTAAGAGAGAGAGAGAGAGAGAGAGAGAGAGAGAGAGAGAGAGAGAGAGAGAGAGAGAGAGAGAGAGAGAGAGAGAGAGAGAGAGAGAGAGAGAGAGAGAGAGAGAGAGAGAGAGAGAGAGAGAGAGAGAGAGAGAGAGAGAGAGAGAGAGAGAGAGAGAGAGAGAGAGAGAGAGAGAGAGAGAGAGAGAGAGAGAGAGAGAGAGAGAGAGAGAGAGAGAGAGTGTGTGTGTGTGTGTGTGTGTGTGTGTGTGTGTGTGTGTGTTTACCTTCCATCCTCCCCCCACCCCCCACCCACCTTGAGTCAATATGCTCGTGGTGTGTGCGTGTGTAGCCTGACACCATCATCATCACCGCCACCACCACCGCCAATATCATCACCATCATCATCACCACCTCATCAGTCACATTTGCTTCACGTCACCACGTCTCCATCACCTTCCTTAATTAACGACGAAACAGGCCAGATTTCTTCCTCATCCTACTCTTCTTCCTTCTAGACATGCTCCTCATCATCAGCGCCATTATCTTCATTATATCACCTTCAATATCAACATATCATCATCAGCAGCAGCAGTCATGCATGCGAGTTTGTAGAAATCAGGGACGCGAGAGGAAGGGAAAGTGAGGCAAATATATGTCTCTGAGAGAGAGAGAGAGAGAGAGAGAGAGAGAGAGAGAGAGAGAGAGAGAGAGAGAGAGAGAGAGAGAGAGAGAGAGAGAGAGAGAGAGAGAGAGAGAGAGAGAGAGAGAGAGAGAGAGAGAGAGAGAGAGAGAGAGAGAGAGAGATTTACATAGATTTACATAGAAAGTCAGACCACACAGACCCCATGGTCCAGACTTGGTGGTCTGTCCTTAAACCTAAGTGATTTTACATTAATCAGAAGACTCCAAAACGTTGCATTTCTACTCTAGTTGATATTAAGTTGAAGGAAGTGACGGTCGAGCTTATTTTTGAAGGAGTCAATCGTGTTACACTGGACCACTGACGGTGGAAGCTTATTCCATTCTCGGACTACAACGTTGGTGAAGAAAAATTTGGTGCAGTCTGAATTTACTTGTCTACATCTGAGTTTTACGCCATTGTTCCTCGTGCGCAAAGTGTCATCGATCATAAACAATGTTGATCTGTCTACATTCGTGAAACCATTAAGTATTTTAAAACATTCGATCAGTTTTCCTCGAGGCGACGTTTCTCAAGAGAGAACATGTTAAGGTAGAAAGCCTTTCTTCGTAGGATTTGTTGCGCAAGGAAGGATCATTTTCGTTGCCCGACGCTGAACACCTTCTAATTTAGCAATATCCTTTGCATGGTGGGAGACCAAACTGTACCGCATATTCCAAGTGGGGTCTGACTAAACTGTTGTAGAGCGGGAGTATTACATCTTTATTCTTGAATACAAAGTTTCTTTTAATGAAGCCCAACATTCTGTTCGCTTTATTTGCTGCATCGATGCATTGCTGTGAGAATTTGAGGTTTGACGCGATTTTGACCCCAAGTCTTTGACGCATTGAACGCTTTTGAGTTTAACGCCGCGCATTTCGTATTCGAACTTCTTATTCCTCGTTCCAACTTGAAGGACCTGGCACTTGTCTACGTTAAAGGGCATCTCCCATCTATCCGACCAAGTTGAAATTTTGTGCAAATCCTCTTGGAGGCTTTGCCTGTCTTCGTCAGTGAGAACCGAGTTGCCAATCTTTGTGTCGTCTGCAAATTTACTAATGCGGTTATTGAGTCCAACATCCACGTCGTTGATGTAAATAATGAAGAGCACTGGGCCAAGGACCGAGCCCTGAGGACGCCACTAGTGACAGGCGCCCACTCTGAGTTAAATCCGTCAATCACTACTCTTTGTTGTCTGTTGCTCAACCAATTCGCGATCCATTGGTTTACTTGACCGTCAATACCTATTTGCTTTAATTTGTAAAGTAATTTATGATGCGGGACTTTATCAAACGCTTTCTGAAATCAAGATAGACTACGTCCAGTGATTTGGTTACGTCATAAACAGTGAAGAGGTCGTTATAAAGGTTAATAGGTTTGATAGGCAGGATCTTTGTTTCGGAAGCCATGTTGTGAGTCCCCAATCAATGAGTGGCTTTCAAGGTAATTCACAATTTGTCTCTAATTATGCCCTCAAGTAGCTTACCTACAACCGAAGTTAGACTAATGGGCCTGTAATTACCTGGTACTTTTTGTCTCCTTTCTTGAAAATCGGTGTCACGTTAGCCTTTTTTCCAATCTGAAGGGACGATGCCTTGTCGCAAGGACATATTGAATACGGTTGTGAGGGAGGAGAGTATTTCGCTCTTTGTTTCTTTCAGCAGAGTTGGATATACTTTGTCAGGTCCAGGACTTTTATTTGTTTTAAGTGAATGGAGAGCTTTAAGGACTTCATCGGTTGTTATTTCAAAATTAGGCAATGCATGCTCGAGATTTACAATAGTACTGGTGTTGGTGGTAGCGAGAGGAAGACTGTTAGTATTAAACACCGAGGAAAAGTAATTGTTTAAGAGGTTTGCAATGTGTTGGCTGTCAGTCACTAGTGCACCGTCGCTGTTTGTTAAAGGTCCAATACCACTTTTGATCGCCTTTCTGTTGTTTATGTAACTGAAGAAAGATTTCGGATTATTTTACAGTTGGCTGCAATATTTTCTTCGTATCTACGCTTTGCCTGACCTACTAGTCTTTTTACTCGTCGCCTGGCATCATTATAAAGTCTAATGTTTTCGGGCGTGCTTTGTTCTTTCTTTAACCTATAAAACAATTTTCTCTCATTGACTGATTGTTTAATTTCGCTATTAAACCACGGTGGGCTTTTATTAGTGTTAATTCGCTATCGCACAAGGGGACGAATGTGTTCTGCTGAGTGAGTAAGTGATTTTAAGGCTTAGCCAGGCTTCCTCTACGTTGCCGTCATCTGATAGTTGTATTTCTGTTAGTTTTGTCGGATTTCTACGAAGTTAGCTCTTTTGAAATTGGGCACCTTTACTTTATTTTCAGTCACTGATGATTGAGCTTTAATGTCGACGCGCACTAATTTATGATCGCAAGAACCGAGGTGTTCTCCTACCGTGACACTACTGATTAGGTTATCTTGGGTCGTTATAACAAGGTCGAGTATATTATTTTGTCGAGTTGGCTCAGAAACCATTTGGCTTAGATAATTTTCTTCTAGAAATTCGATCATTCTATGTGACTCGCCTTCTGTACCTGACAGTGTCGCCCAGTCGATATGGGGGAGGTTAAAGTCTCCTAATATCAGTGAGTCGCTGTTATTAAGTGACTGCCTTAAGACGCTGTACATTTCAAGGTCGTCATCGAGTGATTGCCCGGTAGGTCTGTAGGTGACAGATATATTTAAGTTGACTTTGCAATGTTTACTCGCACGCACAAATGTTCAACGTTACTGTTTCCCGGTGTTTTGTCAGTGGGTTGCAAATAGCTTTTGACATAAAGGGCGACGCCACCGCCTCTACGGTTTACACGATCTTTGTTGAAGAGTCTGTAGCCATCTATGTTGTATTCGGAACTTAAATCAATATTTGTGGTGTCGATAAATGTTTCGGTTATAGCAATTATGTCAAAATTTTCTGTTAAAGCAAGACATCTCAGTTCATCAAATTTGTTTCTTAGGCTACGCGCATTGAAACTAAGGATTTTAAGTTATCTAGAGGCTTAGTAATAGAGGTGGTGGTACTTGCGGGATCACGGTTACGTGTTTGTTGCGATGCACGGCGTCTATTTACACGGGTGGGGTGGAGGGACGGCCGTGACTCGTTTTTGTTCGGATGACACGCACTGCTTCGTTGAGGAGCCTTCCGAGTCTGGCTGCCCTGATGGGAGAAAGGTGCAATCCGTCCCTGTGAAAGAGCCTATTTTGTCCATAGAAATTGTCCCATGTGTTGAGGAACTCCACGTCAAGCTCCCTGCACAGAGTCTGTAAGCGGTTGTTTAGGCTGAAGGCCTTACTGAAAAAGTCGCTCTCCGCCCAAGTCCGTGGTAGAACTCCTGAAATCAAAATGTTAAGGGATTTAGTCTTATACTGCTGGATGAGCCTACGGTACTTCTCCAGGAGTTCCTCAGACCGGGTCGTGGTGATGTCGTTCGTACCTGTGTGAATAACAAACAGTGAATCATTAGTAGCCTGGGGGGAGATCTCCTCAAGAGCAGCAGTTATGTCGTCGATCCCAGCACCAGGATAGCAATAGTTCCGTCTTCGACGAGGAACTCTGCCGCAGAACTCAACGACCTGCTGGCGAATCATGGAGTCACCCACCAGGAAGGTGCTCTCCTGCTCGTCCTCCTCCTCCAGAATGGCAAACCTGTTGAAGCAATGAACAGGATAGAAAACGTACACAGAGAGAGAGAGAGAGAGAGAGAGAGAGAGAGAGAGAGAGAGAGAGAGAGAGAGAGAGAGAGAGAGAGAGAGAGAGAGAGAGAGAGAGAGAGAGAGAGAGAGAGAGAGAGAGAGAGAAGAGTACTAATGAAGAAGGAAGGGAGAAAGGGTTGGTAAGGTGGAGGGACGGAGGGAGGGAAGGAAGGGATGGATGGAAAGGGCGTGAACCTGTCCAGGTAAACACAGGAGGGGCGTGAGTCACCGGTGTGTGTGTGTGTGTGTGTGTGTGTGTGTGTGTGTGTGTGTGTGTGTGTGTGTGTGTGTGTGTGTACGTTTTCTCTCCGTATGTTCGTGTTTAATGACATGTCTTCCCTTCTTGCCTTCTCCTGCTCCTGCCCGGCCGTAACGAATTTTGAATTGATTAAGTTCTTAAGTTTTAAAGCTAAGATACTTTCTTGCACTTGTTTTATTGGATGTTAATTTTATCACCTTAATATATAATTACTATTGCTGCGTAAGAAATTTTACATTTGAAACTAAATAATGGAATAGTCTGTTATTATGGTGCGAGAGAAGCCCCTGTAGATTGTACCTGAGGAATCCTATCTTTGGTTTACTGTCAGCGGTGACCTGAACCCTACAAAGAATTGTAGGTCTGCCTGTAAAAAAAGTGACAGTGCTCGGGTTCATCCCAATATGATTTTGAATCAAGACACCTGGTATCATGTTAACCTTCTATAAATCTGGAATACGTTGCACATTTCTCTTCCCCAGCCAGAAAAGGAATATCGAATTACTAGAGAGAGTACAGCGGTGCACTACGAATATTATACCGTCGTTGAACGCTCTTAGATATGAAGAACGACTCAATATCTTTAACATGGGAAAGAGACGATTACAAGGGGACTTGATTCAGGCATTTTAGTACCAGACCAACATCAATAAAATCGATCACTCAAAGTTAATAATTTCAAGCCACAAACTAATCCGAAAACTGAAAATAACGTTCTAGCGCAACAAGATAAGGGATGCAGAACGAATGTCGGCAAGAGCTTTCCTCGAAAGGCGTCATCCCCTTATAAGAAATCTTCCTCCAGTAGTTATTGCAGAAACGACCAACGTGTAAAAATAATCACATTGTCCGTCATTTCGTCGATACAGGAGTTGAGAAGACATTCTTGTTTATACGTAAATGAGTGCTTTGGTTTGTTCTGCCTGACTCAAATATTAATTGACTTAAGCAAATAGTCTCGATATAAGTCAGCAGACTTTATGCTACCTACTTTTCCATGTTTCCTTTTCCTCCTTCTCCCCCTTCTCTCTCCTTCATATCTCCAGAACCTATTATTACTTTTTCCCCTACTATTTGCATACTTTTTTGTCTCTCATTTTAAATATATCTGTCACCTACAGGCCTCCCGGGCAATCACTCGATGACGATCTTGAAATGTACAGCGTTTTAAGGCAGTCACTTCATAACAACGACTCACTGATATTAGGAGAACACCTCGGTTCTTGCGATCATAAATTAGTGCGCGTCGACATTAGAGCTCAAACATCAGTGACTGAAAATAAAGTAAAGGTGCCCAATTTCAAAAGAGCTAACTTCGTAGAACTGACAAAACTAACAGAAATACAACTATCAGATGACGGCAATGTAGAGGAAGCCTGGCTTAGCTTTAAAAATCATTTACTCACTCAGCAGAACACATTCGTCCCCTTGTGCGAGAAGCGAAATAACACTAATAAAAGCCCACCTTGGTTTAATAGCGAAATTAAACATTCAGTCAATGAGAGAAAATTGTCTTACAGGTTAAAGAAAGAACAAACCACTTTATTATGATGCCAGGCGACGAGTAAAAAGATTAGTATGTCAGGCAAAGCGTAGATATGAAGAAAATATTGCAGCCAACTGTAAAAATAATCCGAAATCCTTCTTCAGTTACATAAACAACAGAAAGGCGATCAGAAGTGGAATTGGACCTTTAACAAACAGCAGCGGTGCACTAGTGACTGACAGCCAACACATTGCGAACCTCTTAAGCAGTTACTTTTCCTCGGTGTTTAATACGAACAGTCTTCCTTCCACTACCACCAGCACCAGTACTAATGTAAATCTTGAGCATGCATTGCCTAATTTTGAAATAACTCTCCAATCACGTAAAACAAATAAAAGTCCCGGACCCGATAAAGTATATCCTATATTGCTGAAAGAAACAAAGAGCGAAATACTCTCCTCCCTCACAACCGTATTCAATATGTCCTTGCGGCAAGGCATCGTCCCTTCGGATTGGAAAAAGGCTAACGTGACACCGATTTTTAAGAAAGGAGTCAAAAAAATACCAGGTAATTACAGACCCATTAGTCTAATTTTTGTTGTAGGTAACCTACTTGAGAGCATAATTAGAGACAAAACTGTGAGTTACCTTGAAAGCCACTCATTAATTGGGGACTCACAACATGGCTTCCGTAACAAAAGATCCTGCCTATCAAACCTATTGACCTTTTATAACGACCTCTTCTCAGTTTATGACGTAACCAAATCATTGGACGTAGTCGATCTTGATTTCCAGAAAGCGTTTGATAAAGTCCCACATCATAAATTGCTTTATAAATTAAAGCAAATAGGTATTGACGGTCAAGTAAACCAATGGATCGCGAATTGGTTGAGCAACAGACAACAAAGAGTGGTGATTAACGGATCTAACTCAGAGTGGGCACCGGTCACCTCAGGGCTCGGTTCTTGGCCCAGTGCTCGTCATTTATTTACATCAACGATGTGGATGTTGGACTCAATAATCGCATTAGTAAATTTGCAGACGACACAAAGATTGGTAACTCGGTTCTCACTGACGAAGACAGGCAAAACCTCCAAGAGGATTTGCACAAAATTTCAGCTTGGTCGGATAGATGGGAGATGCCTTTTAACGTAAACAAGTTCCAGGTCCTTCAAGTTGGAACAAGAAATAAGAAGTTCGATTACGAAATGGGCGGCGTTAAACTCACAAGCGTTCAATGCGTTAAGGACCTGGGGGTCAAAATCGCGTCAAACCGCAAATTCTCACATCAATGTATCGATGCAGCAAATAAAGCGAACAGAATGTTGGGCTTCATTAAAAGAAACTTTTTATTTAAGAATAAAGATGTAATACTTCCGCTCTACAATAGTTTAGTCAGACCCCACTTGGAATATGCGGTACATTTTTGGTCTCCCGACAATGCAAAGGACATTGGTAAATTAGAAGGTGTTCAGCGTCGGGCATCAAAAATGATCCTTTCCTTGCACAACAAATCTTACGAAGAAAGACTTTCCACCCTTAACTTGTTCTCTCTTGAGAAACGCCGCATCCGAGGAAAACTGATCGAATGTTTTAAAATTCTTAGTGGTTTCACGAATGTAGACAGAACAAAATTGTTAATGATCGATGACACTTTGCGAACGAGGAACAATGGCATAAAACTCAAATGTAGACAAGTAAATTCAGACTGCACTAAATTTTTCTACACCAACGTTGTAGTGCGAGAATGGAATAAACTCCCACCTTCAGTGGTCCAGTGTAACACGATTGACTCCTTTAAAAAGAAGCTCGACCGACACTTCATTGAATTTAATATTAACTAGAGTAGAAATGCAACGTTTTGGAGCCATCTGATTAATATAGAATCACTTAGGTTTAAGGACAGACCACCTAGTCTGGACCATGGGGTCTGGTTGGTCTGATTTTCTCTCTCTCTCTCTCTCTCTCTCTCTCTCTCGTACAATAAGGAAATCATAGAAAATGTAGAAGAAAAACAAATGGGAGAGAAAAGAGCAGATGGAGGAATGGGGAAAAAATGGAACAGGGAAGGCAAGTATTAAAAAAATAAGCTAAAAACTGTTGAACACATGAGAGGCAAGAAGAGAAGAGAGAAAGGGGCATGAAAGAGGGAATAAAGAAACAGCGAAGAATGGATATGCTGAGAAAGAAACGGTAATAAAAAGGAAGGAAGAAAAGAGTAGACAAAAGTGATATGTAGGGAAGAGAAAGGAAGGAGGCAATAGAACGGAACTTGGCAATCGACAGTAAAAAGAAAACATATACAGGAGAACAAAGGAGAGGGGAAGCTGAAAAGGATAGGATATAGAAGGAAAGTGTGAAAAAGACGAAAGAGAGGTGAACATAATAGGAAGAGGGAAAGTAAGATAAGGAAGGTCGAAGAGAGAAAGAAGGAAGAGAGGAGAATAGAGAGGACGGAGGGAAGTGGCAGTCGAGTGGCAGGCTGGGAGAAGGAAAATGCGAAAGTGAGGGTGGTGCACGTGGTGTTGTGGTGGAGGTGGTGGTGGTGGTGGTGGTGGTACCTGGTGGGCTGGGCGTGGAGGTAAGCGAGTTGTGGAGAATGTGTACATGACTAAAAGAAAAATAAAAGAAAAGGCAACACGAACTCCATAATATGCAACTCCTGCAAAGATAATACAGAAAAAAGGAGCAATACCCAAAGGAAATATCAAGGTGTAAAAGGTGTGTCGATACTCTCCTCTTGGGCTCTTGTATAAGTAAGAAAGCGGTAGATTGTTCAGGTATGGTCTGAGAGAAAGAGAAGTTGAGGGACTAGTGTGATGGGAATGTATGGAAGAGAGGAAGAATATGTAAAAGAGTGGTCTGAGAGAAAGAGGTGAAGAGTAGTCTGAAAAGGAGGATGAGAGAAACAGAAGGAAGGAGAAGATAAGAGAGAAAGTAAGAGATTAGTCATAAAGAAGAAGGTTAGTGAGTAGTCGAAAAGAGAAGGCGAGGGAGTGATCTGAAGGTGAGAGGAAAGGTGAGGGAGTAGTCTTAGTGATGGAGAGTGACGAGAATGAGGAAGTGTGTGTGATTTCAGGAGAGAGTTTGATACTGGGTTAATAAGTACAACGTGTGTGTGTGTGTGTGTGTGTGTGTGTGTGTGTGTGTGTGTGTGTGTGTGTACATATGATTCTCTTATGTTAGAAGCAGCATATATAGCTTTTTATCCGCCTAGAGCAACATACCGAGAGCCAAACACATCCCAGACATACATGAGCGATCCGTCATGTGGAAAGTCGACAACATATTAATTTACAAGTCGTCTCGTCATGCTTGTGTTATTTAAGTGCCTGGCGACGTTGCAACTTTTATCAGTATCTTCATTACCGTTATTATTATTATTATTATTATTATTATTATTATTATTATTATTATTATTATTATTATTGTTATCCCTGATTCTGTTCCTCTTGTCTCTCGTGCGTGGCTCAGGGCAAGGCTGTGGTTGTGCTGGTGGTGGTGGTGGTGGCGGTGGTGGTGGTGGTGTTACTGGTGCTGATAACGGTGATCAGAGCTTTGTTATTATATACAATTTCCTTCTTGGTGTTTTCAATTTCACAGAGTTACTTTTTGTTGCTCCTGTTTTAGCTGTCTTTGTATTTGTTTTTGTTTGTTTGTGTTTTGTTTCTTCTCTCCTTTCATCCTTCATCCTTTAGTATTTCATTACGTACCAATATTTTTCACTCTCATTTATTCCTTGCTTCCTTCCTTCCTCCTCCTTTCTTTCTTCCTCTCTCTCTCTCTTCTCTCTCTCTCTCTCTCTCTCTCTCTCAAACTGGTTTATTTCAAGTGGTGTCTTGCATGTGCTTGAGAGAGAGAGAGAGAGAGAGAGAGAGAGAGAGAGAGTCAGAGATAGAGAGAGAGTGAGAGAGAGAGTGAGAGAGAGAAGAGAGAGTGAGAGAGAGAGAGAGAGAGAGAGAGAGAGAGAGAGAGAGAGAGAGAGAGAGAGAGAGAGAGAGAGAGAGAGAGAGAGAGAGAGAGAGAGAGAGAGAGAGAGAGAGAGAGAGAGAGAGAGAGAGAGAGAGGAGTAAGAGAAAGTATTAAAGTATTTGCTCTCGTTTCTGCTTTTTTCCTCTTTCTTGCATGCTTGTTTCGCCATTTTTTTCGTCATTTATTCATCCGTCACACTTCTCTTCTTCAGCCTCTCTCTTTATATCACTGTCATATTTTATTTTGTAACTATACTACTACTACTACTACTACTACTACTACTACTACTACTACTACTACTACTACTACTACTACTACTACTACTACTTATCTTCCAACTTCTTTTAAGCCTACATTCTTTCAAGCAAACATCCACATTCCTCTTTTTTTTTTTTTTTTTTTTTTACTTCTTAAATATTATCTGTTTCTCTTGTCTCTTGTGCCTTCGTCTATTCTGCTTTTCTTTTTTTTCAATTTTTTTCTGCTCCTCTTCCATCTTCCATCCGTGTTTTCTTTCCTTCCCTTTCCTTATCTCATTTTTTCTTTCATTCCTATATACCTTGCTTTTATTTTCCGTCTCCTCTTATCCGTTTTTCTTGTCATCGTCTCGTTTTTTTTTCACACTTTATCCATATTTTCCTTGTCATTTTAAGGTTTTTATCTCCTCTTCCTCTCGGTGTCTTTTTCTGATAATTATTTTTTCGCTTTATGAGACAATCCAGCTTTTCGTTCCTACCTGACCGTCCCTGCATCGCTTTCTTTTTTAAGTGTTCTCTTCTCTCTTTACAATGATTTTTAACTATATTTTTTCATCTTAACCACTGAGGGATGATGTTGATATTGTTTCCTCTCACATTCCTTTTTTTTTCTCTCTTAGTATAATCTTGTTTTTTCATCTGGCTTCTTCTGCTGCCTGCTGTGCTTCTTTATTTTATTTCGTTATAATGTAGGCGACACTTCTATCCCTTTTTGTTCTTTTCTGTCCTTCCTGAAATCATTCTTTGACTTTTTTATTTTCACTTTTTTTTAATGTGATTCTCTGCTAACCTCATTTACGTTTCTCTGCCCTCGTTCTTTTTTTTTTTTTTTTACTGTTCATTGTTTATTCTTCTGTCCCTCTCTTTATTTTCTTTACCCTTCTCTTTGTCTTTTCTCCTCTTTAATTCCTTTATGATTTCATTCTCTTCCATCCTTCATTCTCCACTGCCCTTCATCATTCCCTAAATTCTCTTCTGTTCTTCTTATATTACGTCTATTTTATTCACTTCCAACCTTTTCTCTTTTCTCCCTCATATCACCAGTGTGTATAAATGATGTTCTGATCCATATATTGGTAGTTAAATATTTTTCTCTGAGATCATGCTCATTTCCACATATTTTTTCACGCTACATTTGCCTTCCTCCTCAGTATTTCTTCCTGGTCTGTTCTCACCGTCTTCCTGGTTTTCTCAGCTTCTCTCGCGTCGTTTTTCCCATACATGGACAAAGGCGTCTCGGTGGTCTGTTTTGGTTCTAATTATTTGGCCGTATTTTTCCCCAAGTCTTAAACGTCTTGGTTTTCAATATTTGTTCTCTCAACCTGGTCTTGTTATTACTTCTCCTCCTCCTCCTCTGTTCGCTCCCCTCCCAGTTTAATTTTTTTACCTTTACTCTTGTTTTTCTTTCGATTTGCTTCACCTGTCTCTTTTTTCTCATGTTTTCACATTCGGAATCATGTCACGTTTCCCTCACTCTGCTTTCTTTCTTTTTTTTCTTTCTTTCGTTCTTCTTCTTTCTCTCTCTCTCTCTCTCTCTCTCTCCACACCCTTTTAACCTCAACCTTCAACAAACACACAGACTGAGTGACAGACAGACAGACGACAAATATAAAAAATGACAGACACGCGGGGAGACGACACGAAACGAAACAGACGGACAGACAAACAATCCAAGTGTGTGTGTGTGTGTGTGTGTGTGTGTGTGTGTAGGTTGTTAAGTGCCCTAACCTGTCTGTTTATCATGTAGGAGATCTGACCTGTAGTGGAGGGAAGGAGGGATGATGGGAGAGGAGGGGGAAGGAAGTAAAGAGGGGAGGGAAAGAAAGAGGGTTAGGGAGGGATGAAAGAATGTATGTTGTTGTTTGTGTGTGGAGGTATGAGAGAAAAAAAAAGTAAAGGGTAGTGTGTTTGTGTGTGTGTGTGTGTGTGTGTGTGTGTGAGAGAGAGAGAGAGAGAGAGAGAGAGAGAGAGAGAGAGAGAGAGAGAGAGAGAGAGAGAGAGAGAGAGAGAGAGAGAGAGAGAGAGAGAGAGAGAGAGAGAGAGAGAGAGAGAGAGAGAGAGAGAGAGAGAGAGAGAGAGAGAGAGAGAGAGAGAGAGAGAGAGAGAGAGAGAGAGAGAG